>NW_028278720.1:300000-530820 GCF_059751315.1 Micrasema longulum | reverse complement strand
ACTGTCATGTAAAAAATAAAATAAATACATTTGTAATAACACTAATATCTTATAAGAACTTCTGTTGTGCTCTACGTAAATGATGACATTGTAATTTTAAAATAGATTATGAATACTTAATTTGTACATTTTATATTATCTACCGACAACATTCGTTTGTATAATTTTTTCAATAAATTATACTTGCCTACCAAGGACCACATTATGTATTAAATTTCAGGTATAAATTTATGTAGAGTATTTAAATTCATTCTAAAATTAGTACTAAGTACCTATTATAAACATACTTATTCTGATAATATATCTATTGACAGTACAAAAAAAAAAACTTCTCAATTATTAAATCATAAAGTTGTAACATAAATAAATAATTACTGATAAAAAAAAAAAAAAGCACAATACTATTTAAACAATGAACATCATAGCTGTAATCACTATAACATGAACTTAGACATATGATAAGTAAAACATAATATTGTGTTTATTTTATGATCTAATATATCTATTTTTATCTTTATATTGCTGTACAGAAAGATTCTCTTTGAATATTAATATTGATTTAAAAAAATGTAATTAACTTAAAACTAAGTGTGTAACATAAGTGTGTGCAATTTTTCTTATTTTCATATTAATTAAGAATATATAAGTACTGTAAATAACTATAACTATTATTATGGAATTAAAAACTACTATGAAAAAATTTGAAATAAACAATGTGGAAGAAAGTATAAATATATTATGTAGCAACTATAAATACAAAATTTTAAATGTAAATATACGTAGTTTAGAAAGGAATTTCAATGAACTGATTACATTTCTCCAAAGAATAGAATTAAAAATAGACATTATAGTTTTAACAGAATGCTGGTTAAAAAAAAATAGTGAACAGAAATACATCGAAGGGTATAACTATTATTCTACAAAAAAAAATAAAAATCGGGCTGAAGGAGTAGTGGTATACATCAAAAGTAACATTGAAGCATTAGTGGAAGAAATATCTATAAGTGGGGCAAACTGCCTACAAATTAAAATAGGAAATACAAACATAATGGCACTTTATAGATCTCCGGCACAACACAATATAATACCATTTATTGAATCCCTAAATCAATTATTAGATAATAATAAATCTTTTAAGTACGGTGTAGTGATAGGTGATATAAACATTAATACAATAGAAAAAAAGCATCCCAATGCAGATGACTACTTATGCATGTTGGCCTATCATGGTTACGAAATAGGTATAGATGCTCCGACTAGAGTCACACCAAAAACTATTACTTGCCTTGACCACATTCAAATCAAATCATCAACAGGAGCTGACACAGCAGTAATAAAATCTGCAGTCACAGATCATTACATTACATTTCTGGGAATAATAGGGAAAAGGGAAAAAGTGACTGACACTACTAGAAAAATATATGTACGAATAAATTATGACAAAATAAAACAAAAATTGAAAGAGAAAAAATGGACAAATATCCTAAGTCAAGAAAATACAAGTGAAGCCATGCAAAACTTTGTGGACATCCTCAATACACAGATAAATGAAAATTCTGAAACATTAAAAATTACTCACAAACAAAAAAAGATTACTCCTTGGATCTCAGAAAATTTAGTGAAATGTATAAAAAAACGTGATCACCTACATAGTTTAACTAGAAAACACCCAAACAATGATTCTCTACTCCATTATTATAAAAAATATAGAAATACATGTACCAAAACTATAAAAAAAGTAAAAGAAAAATATTACGCCAACAAAATAGAAGAAAGCAGTTATGATACCAAAACTATATGGAAGGTAATTAAAGAAATAAACAATACGTCAAACAAAAACCAAACACTAATACCGAGCATAGTTGAAAGTGATAGGACATTCACAAATAAACAAGAAATTGCAAATGCACTCAACAAACATTTTTCTACCATAGGAAAAAAACTGGCTGGTAAAATACTTAACAAATTGAATAAAAAAGAGTGGGAACTAGAAAACACTGAAAATATTGAATTTAACTCTCAAGAAATGTTTACAATAAAAGAAATTACAGTAGACGAAATTAAAAAAAACCTAAAAACCCTAAAAACCGACTGCTCAAAAGGACCTGATGGTATAGATGCTAAACTTTTGAAGATTTTGTATGAAGAGATAGCTATACCAATCTGCCACGTATTCAATCAAAGTATAAAAACAGGTGAATTCCCAACCCAGCTGAAGGAAGCTTGTGTGATACCAATTTTCAAAGAAGGTTGCAAAACAGAACTAAATAATTATAGACCAATATCTCTTCTAAACATTCTCAGTAAAGTTCTGGAAAAAATTGTTAACACTCAACTTACTAAATACCTTAGTGAAAATAATCTGCTTTCAACAAATCAATATGGATTTCGTAAAGGAATAGGAACGCAGGATGCCATATTAGACATAACTGAATACATTTATCAAAACGTAGACCAAAATGAAAAAACATTAGCAGTATTCCTTGACCTGGCTAAAGCCTTTGACTCAGTGTCACAAATACTTTTGGTTAAGAAATTACAAGCATATGGAATAAAAGGTGTATATCTAAAGTGGTTTGAAAGTTTTATTTTCAAAAGAAAACAAACTGTAAAAATAGGTCATACAATTAGCGAAAATCTTACCGGAAATTTCGGGGTACCTCAGGGAAGTACATTAGGGCCTACATTATTTCTAATATATGTAAATGGACTATGTAACTTGAATGTTGATGGACGCATTGTAACTTTTGCAGATGATACGGTGCTTTTATTCCATGCTAAAAGCTGGAAAGAAGTGTACAGTAAAAGTGAGAAAGGCTTGGAAAAGACGAAAACATGGTTAGATTATAACTTACTTACACTTAACGCGCACAAAACAAAATATTTGACTTTTAGTATAGACAAACGGAATCAGCCAATAGAAAGAACCCTTAAAATTCATGAATGTACAAATGCAAGAAACAGCGACTGTGACTGCCAAACTATAGAAAAGGTCGATCATATAAAATATCTAGGTATGCACATTGATAGTTATTTAAAGTGGAACATACACGTAGATAAGACAGCAACCAAACTAAGGAAAATGATATATTTATTTAAAAACATTAGAAACATCCTAAACAAAGCAACTCTAATTAATGTATACTATGCTCTAGCACAATCAACTATTAGTTACGGAATAATAGGATGGGGAGGAACAAATAAAACTACATTAGAGCCATTAATAAAAGCCCAAAAAGCCTTACTAAGAGTAGCCAGTAAAAAGCCTTACCAATACTCTACAGACAGACTTTTTACAGAATTTCCAGTACTAGACATAAGACAAATATACATAAAGACAATTTTAAGACATTTCCATCAAAATCCTGACAGACATAATGACGGACAACAAATTTACGACACTAGGCAAAGACAAAAGACAATACTTCTGCTCCCAAAGAAAAAAACAAATTACGGACAAAGGCATTATACGTTTCTGGCCCCTAAGCTATACAACTTTTTAAGCAAGGACATATTGGCGAACAAAATGAAAAACAATATTTTCAAAGCTAGAGTACATAAATGGATTACTAAAAAGACTAGACAGGAAGCTGAGGAATATGTTTCATATATAAGAATGTAATTATAGTTTCTTGAAAATCCTTTCTCGTTTTATTGATGTAGATATGTTTTAATTTTTATTATTTTTTTTATTTCTTTTAATTTTTTACACAATTGATGTGAAATTATGTACAATTATGTATGAATAAAAAATACACTGACACTCCGGAACGTGCCTGTGGGCCAGTGGAGTGGCTATATCCATAAAAATATATATATATTGAATGTACCTACCTATTGTATAGACATTTTTGTTAACTATGTATTTGTATTGTATTTTATATTGGATTAAATAAATAAATAAATAAAAAATAAATAAATATTTACGTATTTATAAAATAAAATTGTTTTATTGTTTAAAAAAATAATAGTAATTAATTTTTTTTAAATTGTCTGAATGACCATTCCACAAAGTGTTCCTAATTATATAATTCGTGTGATTGATCGAAAAACTAACAGATATTAAAATTATAAATTTATTGATCACTAGCTGAACCCGGCAATGCTTTGCTAATGCAAGATTAAAGTATCATGTACATCCATTGTTTCATACTGATATTATAAATGCGAAAGTGTGTTTGTGTGTGTGACCAATCATTTGATTTATTGCATAGGAATAGCCGGAGAGCTGAGAAGTAAAATAGGCTACTTATTTTTCATTTCGAAATACAAAAAGTAAACAAAAGAAATATAGCAACAATGAGCAACATTATTGTGAGTTGTCAAAAAGTCTTATAAGCTCATATCGTCTGAACTTCACAAAATTCAATGTAAATTATCATATCATATTATAATCTTATATTACATACACAAAATTATAATTTATACAAAGTTGCTTTGACTGCCTAACTAGGGTTATTTACCCCGTTCTAAGACAGTAAAAAAATATATTAAAACAGTAATCAATATATAGAAACAGTTATAAATATAGTGGACATGTGAAAAACAAAGTAAAATGGAGTAAAACAAGGTAAAAAATGTAGTAAAAACATCGTAAAAAATGTAGTAAAAAAAATAGTAAATTAAGTTAAAAAAATAGTAAAAACTAAGTAATAAATGTAGTGAAAACATAGTAAAAAGTGTAGTGAAAACATAGTAAACAACATTTTTTTAAATATATATATTTTAAAAAATATATTTTTCAAAATACCCAGTAAAATGCGAAGTAAAAACAGAATTAATAGTAAGAAACATATTTAAAGTCAAAGTAAAAAAATAAATGTATGTGTATAGCACAAAGTATATTAAAAAAACATAGCGAAATACCGAGTAGAAAGAGAAAAAAAAACATAGTAAAAAATAAAGTTAAAGATGTAAAAAAAAAATGTATAAGTATATAGTAAACAAAACATTTTTTTTTAAAATCAACAAATTGAAGAATTGAAGAAATATGAAATAAGTAAATGCCTAGACTTCCATATCCCTTCTTTAAGATATTCTCCATCCATGTTGTAATTTGTTAATCTTAACGACTCCCAAGGGGGTAGCCAGTATTTTATTTACAACATTTGGACAAACTCAAATATTGTAATAGTAAAAACAATTTAAAAGGTCATGAAGATCTTAAAAAATTTAATCAGTAAAAAACTAAAAATATAATAAAACCAATAATTATCCAAATGAGAGCAGTGCCAATCGGATTTAATTCAAACCACTCGCACTCTCACTCTCATAAAAACAGGCCAGGTTGTTTGATCATTAGTAAAAATCAAAAATTAAAAGTTGTTTTCTTCATCTTGTTTTCAAAATATTCTTTTTTTATCCGGGCACAATTTAGCAATTCAAACAACCGGGCCTTAAATATTAATTTAGCCGCCTTACCTTTTTTTCTACCGGTCAGATCGAAGATTTTAATTGCTATAAATCTTTCTAAGACAACGCTGATCATTTTGCGAAAAATCGCGATTAAATCGATCCTTTTTTTAGTTTGTCGCGGGCAAACAAACAAACAAACAAACATTCCTTTTTATAAACATGTATATATTCTTTTCCTACAGCAACACAGATACTATTTTTATATTTGATATTGTTATGGTTGCCTTCAACGACCAAGTGGAGTGAGGTAGGTAGTATTTTATAAGCCACCGATCGCATATACGAAGCACCGAGACGCGCCGTCAAACTGAGATCAACAACATTTTGGCTGTGTAAATCTTTTAAAAATTTAGGTTCATTTATATTGCTTTACATAACATACGTACGCCCCCATCTTGAATATTGCACTGCTATCTGGTCTCCTGTTTATAAATTAAATATTAATAGAATCGAGAATGTTCAAAAAAAATTCCTGAAAAAACTAGAATACAAATTTCACTTGCATTTTCCAAATTATTTAGCTTCATTAAAATTTTATAACCTTGTTTCATTAGCACACAGAAGAGGTATGTTTGATCAGATCCTGCTTTATAAAATTGTCAATAATAAATTCGATTCCCCGGAACTCATTAATCTACTTGCTTACCGTGTCCCCTCCAGGCCAACTAGACTCTCTGATATTTTCTATATTCGTAAATTTAAAACTAATCATCGGAAACATTCTACAATCCCTCGTATATGTGAAACATTTAACAAAAAATTTAATAGTCTTGATATATTTAACACTCCATACAATATGTACAGAAGAGAATTAATAGGCTTGATTCATGCTCTTCATTCATAATTCGTTTAATCAATAAATCAAATGCAATTTTCCACTCTCACTTTCCTTCAATCATCCTTTACCACTCCTTATCAATTTCCTTCTTTTCCTTTCCACTATCTCCTTGTTTTGTCCATATTTATCATATTTTAATATATAGTATATTTATTATTTATATAGTTTAAACTTCAAGCCGTCGTCGCTTTATTACAGTATTATTTAGTGAATACATATAATTGGATGGCAGGCCCTACTATGTTTACATTATATATATATATATATATATATATATTTTTAAATATTCATTTAACCTGTACATCTGTTTGTATTCGAAATAAATAAAATAAATAAAATTTTCATATTGAGCGCCAAAAAATAATTACGTAGGTACTGAATCAAAATGGCGTCCTTTTGGACAGTGCATGAATTCTCGGTATCTTTCCCTTTTTATTAACCGAAATGTCTGCCGATTTTTTTTTCTTTTCAGAGCACATGTTATCACTTCGCTCACCGAACGAAAAAACCTATAATTCACAAACTCGTTCAGGGCCTCGATTATGAACGACTATCTTCATTGGTATATATTGAGATGGTATAAACTATCATCGATATTTATGTACGAAAGTGTGTATATTTGTATGAAAATTCAAAGCATCTTCCTCGGTAACCGATAATTGAACATGTTTAGAAGAAAAATGTAAACATATTATATTTTTCATACAGAAAACTTAATTTTCCTTGTAGATAAAATTGAAGATAAATTTTCAATTTCCATCAGAATACGTACCCTGGGCGAAGGTGTATTTTAAAAAAATATTTTGCACAACCTCATTTTATCTTTGATGCGCCAAAAATGTTTAATGATCTCCCACTGCATAAATAATATATGGTAACAACACTTATTATCTAACAATAACTTTACTTAATGGCCGATGACTCAAAAGAAAAAAAACAATTAGAAGGCCGACTACAAACAGTAACATGCTGAGATGAACTTTAATATTTCTTTGACGGGCAAAACATAGAAAGTCAAATATAATAGTAAGCTATGCATAATCGCTTATTTGGATGATTCGCCCCTGCCTTTCCGTTTTATTCTTATGTCTGCCCATCAAATATTTAATATAGGTACATGTTTATATTTCGTGTTTTTGTCTGTACTTTTAAAACAATATTCTTTATAATGCAAAAAAAAACTAAAAACAATAAAATTAATAAGACAAAATTTGTTATAAACAACAGGCTGACACTTATAATTTTGATAGACTAGTAACCGCTGTCGTGATATGATCAGACTGCATAAGCATCTTAGTTGCGAATGTGGGTGAAAATCGAAGATTAAGAGGATATACGGTAGCAGAGAACGTTGATGAATAGATATTTAAACATTATTTTTCTGCCTCTCTCGGGAATTTCTCCCCAATACTGTGCGCTAAAAACAACTGCACTTCGGACCTTTTGTGCTTAGCAAAAATCGAGGTCTCGTATTCCCGATTTCCGCACCCCGAAACTAAACTGATTTTTTTGTTTCTAAAAAATAGTTTTTTTTTTGTGTCGGTACCTTATGCGTTTTTCAAAAATGTTTATCATATTTGTATACCGCACATCCGAAGACGGTAGATAAAACTGGAAGCCTTTTTAAGAAACAATTTATCAATAAATAAAACATAACGATAGGGAAATATATATAGTGTGTAAAAAAATCACTTCTCTAATGCCATAATCCAGGGAAAAAATATGGAATTACGTTTGTGGGCAGAAAAGTCGACCGCGTTTCCCTTTAAAGCGTCCACGTACGATTCCGGGGAAGTTATACCGACAGTTGTCGACACCTGGTAATAAATAATATAAAAAGGTATACATTATACAGCTATATGTATGTGTGATTAGATGATATCAAATAGGTTCGATTGGCCTTACCTGGTCTGATCTGACCGCGAAAATAATATTGTAATATGCCGGGTTGGGTAAGGTTAGGTTATATTTGACTTGCTGTTATTTATTTTTTAAAGTAAATAACAAGGTTTTTTTTAATATTTTGGTACAATGTCAACCATAGTCCGAATGACATATTTTCAATACATAAATTGATGACAGTTACATTTACTATCGTATCCCACAAAAAGTCGAATTTCGTTTGTTAACAATAACATGCAGACAATTACAATAACTTAAATTCCCTTTACTTGAAATTGTAATATCTCAGAAAACAAAGATTTTTTTCACGTAAAAAAATTTATGTTTTGCTGACACGTGCCGTAAACTGTTATATTAGAACAAACGACTGTGTTGCGTGGAGGCGAACGTGAAGCCGCCTATCGCATGTATTAGTTACAATTCATTTATTTATTTATTCATTTAACACTTTATATACCAGGGGCGAACCGTGTATAGAAGCAATTATGCGCAGCTTACCATTATATTTGACTAACCATAATAATATTTTATTGTAACTTTATTTGCAGAAAAACAAATAAATAATTAACATTTATTTTAAATCATTTCCACCGTTTTTATTTTCATCCTAATATAAATAAAGCGCGCCCAGCGCCTGCGGTGAGCCAAAGAACTAGCCGATTATTCCAGCTTATTTTTTCATATAAATAAGGATATTGTATTTTGAATGTCTTAACCCCAATGCGGGTTTTTTCTGCTAGATTAAACTTGCAGATTACACAAATTATTAAAAAATTCTTGATTTGGAAAACAGTATTTCAAACATTATTTCTTAAGGGATATTTTTCTTTGAGATGGTACTTTTGACATAAGACAATAATTACTTTCATGCTTCATTTTGCAGGACATATGCGCTCGACGCGGCCGTTTTAAGCACTAATAATTTTTAGAACAATTCGACCAGTTGACATTTCAATTGAATACCTAATTCAAATGAATTCATAGTGCTATTTTTTATATATTTATTTAAATGAGTTTTGTATTAAAGGAATGGATAATATACGTCGCTTAAGTTGATTTCATGAATGAAAGTAGCTGAATCACACAGAACCACAGAAAAATATCAATTTATAGTATATATTACTTACATTATATTGTGTATTTTCTATGTAGGTACAAATATATGATATTTTTATAGCTTACCTGTAAATAAAATCACCATTCGCCACTGTTATATACATATAAGGGCGGGCATATTGCCTTAAGGCAATTTCTTCCTACCTACCCAAACCGTTCAGTTTGACAAAATTAAAAGTACCTACATGGACATATTCTTATATAGGCAGAGGAAGGATGAAAGCCGAGTGAACGCGGTTGAAAAGCGATCTCTTAGACGAATGTGTGGGAAATCAATGTATGACAGGGTTACGAATAATGAAATTAGGCGAGAATGTAAATCTGAGTCAAGTGTAATTGATATTTTTTTAATTTTTTTTTTATTAAATTGAAAACATATTATACATAATTATATACAATATTCCCAAGGAGTTTTTATAAAAAACTCATTTAGGGACATACAGATAACAAATTTATTTAAAGACGTTTTTATATTTTAAACTATTTTTTTTTTTCTTTTTTTTTTTTTGAAACATAATTTTTTAAATATGTTTACTTTGAGTACTTTGAGTTTGTCCAAAATTTAGTAGACAAGGACTGGATTCAACTCCCTGGGGAGCTGTTTATATTAACAGATTACAACAGAGATGAAGAACTATTTAGATAAGGCAATATAGAAGTCCAGGCATCTACAGGGTGCTCTTTTACTCTTTAACTTCACAAACATCAACTGATGAAATAATTGAAGGAATATAGATGTTCAAATATGGGCAGAATGGTGAATGTTACACAGTGTGTAAAGTGGCCACTTAAACCAGCCAATGACAGGTCATAATCCCTGTAGATGCCTGGACTTCTATATTGCCTTCTCTAAAAAGTTCTTCATCTCTGTTGAATTCTGTTAATGTAATTGATAAGATTGAGAAAGGGTCTCTTAGATAGTTTGATCATGTAGAACGAATGGACGACGAATGAATGGTAAAACAAGTATGTATGGCAAAAATGAACGGCAACGTGAAACGAGGACGACCAAGAAGACGTTGCATGATCATATAAGCCAAAATCTTAAGTCTGGTCATGTCAAAAGCAGACAGAACTAAAGGGCATGTATGACAAGATGTATCAATGTGGAAGAAGCTAGGAATGTATGCCAAGATAGACGTGTTTGGCGGTCCATTCTCTCTGCCTACCCCTACGGGGAAATAGCGTGATTTTTTATTTTTTATTTTTATAAACATAAATGGCAAATCTGCCTTTTACAAATATTTATAATATTAACATATTTGGCTTAATATTTTTTTATATTTTTAAAACATGAATTTCCTTATACCCAAGATTTATAAAAAAAAAAAAAACTAATAATTATACAAGATTTACATTTAAAAATTAACCTAAAAAATATACAGCATATTCAGTAGAAAGTTTAAATAATAAAACATTCTACAGTAAAACAACAAGAAAATCATAAGTACTGTTTCACACAGCTTGGCAAAGTGAACAAAAAACTTTGTATATATATTATGAAATGCTTGAATAAATACATTATAATGACTATTCACCATCTTTGAAAAAGTTCAAAAGATTTGTTCTATAGGAACAATACCCTACACTAAATATATCAGATACGTGGGAATAACTATTGCCGAGTTCATGAAGTCTATTTAATACGGCATTACAAGTATACACTGTCCGTGAATTGTTGCTGCAAAACGGTGGCACCTGTCTAGTCATTCTTCCAGGCACCCTGAAGTTGATGAGAGATAATAGTTCAGGGAAATCCCATATTGAATTTACAATTTTGAATAAATTTAAAAGGTCTATAATTTTTCTTCTATCGTTAAGTTTTAACAAAGAAAATGTTTTTGATGATGGTAGTAGTAGTAAGAACATGTATCTTAGAACAGGGTTACTTACCCAAGTTAGGCAATCAAATCAACTTTATGTCGTGTAATACTTTTATTTGTACATTATTATAGGAAAATAAACAATCTGTTCACGTTTCCGGTTCAAGTGACAAATACAGTACGGTCCGCAATAAAATTATACCTGTCCCATATAAATTACCGTACATCACATTAGTTTTTTTTCGAGGTTACAATTCCGATTTACTAACGTGAATAAATAATAGTGTAACGAGTACTTACCTATTAACATAAAATGTCGATCATAACACTATATATGTATTCTGTAGTTCTATTGATATAATCATATTATACTTTATTATATTTATGCATAAACTTCATAACGAATTAAATTAAAAAAATATTAATGAATACATGAAAAAAAAAAAACAACTGTAACTAATATTTGCATTCATCAGTATGAAAGCTGTTTGTAATCAAACGTTTATTTGGCGAAAATCGCTGTACCTCATCATCATCATCATAGGCTCGACGGCTCTGTAGCTCAATCACAAATAGCTATCGACGTGCTTAAAAACATGCTAAGCGATCACAAAGAACAATTATAAACATATAAAGTTTATATTTGAAGCACTAACTTTGTGGTTATTCAGTATAACATCTTTCTCGCGACGAAAAAAAACCTATACAATTTAACTACAAACTAAAAAATACTTCCCTTTCAATGGTTTCGTCAATAAAGGATCTTGGCATTACTTTAGACAGTAAACTCTCCTATCATGAACACATTGATAATATTGTAATCAAGTCTCTCAAACTTCTTCAGGTGTAGAAACAACAGGAACTATTTTTAGAAAGACCACCCAGATATTAGCCTATGCAGATGACCTAGACTTAATCTCCTGAACTGTCCCGGGATTAAAAGATGATTTCTTAAAGCTTGAAATGGCTGCAAATGACATGGGTCTTAAAATAAATACATCTAAGACTAAATATATGTTTGCAAGAAAGTCACAAATAAACTATGTACAACAGGCAATGGACGTTGGGTCACACCACATAGACAATGTCAATTCCTTTAAATATTTAGGGTACTGAAATGACTAATGATAACAATTATAGTACCGAGATTAGAGCACGGCTATCGGCAGCAAACAGATGTTATTATGGCTTGTTTAAACATCTGGGATCCAAATTGCTCACTAGAAAAACTAAGACCATTATTTACAAAACTCTTCTCAGATCGGTCATTACATATGGTGCCGAATGCTGGGTTATGACCAAAAGAGATGAAAATATGGTATTAGTATTCGAAAGAAAAATATTAAGGAATATATTTGGTGCTGTCAACCAAATCGGTGTGGAGGAGATGGTTTAATCACGAATTAGAGGCACTGTATGGCGAACCTAACATTGCACAATTCATCAAAATAAGAAGATTACAGTGGTTGGGCCATGTGCACAGAATGAATGATAACCGTACCCCAAAAAAGATTATTTATACCAGGAGTGGAGGCAGACCAAAATTAAGATGGCTGGATAATGTGGAAAGCGACATTAGAACGATTGGCCTGACGAACTAGAGAAGATCTTAAAAGCCTATTAAAAATATAAGAGAAAAATAAGTAAATTTCGAAGTCGAGTGAAATTCTGACAGAACTGTCAGTTTCCGAAACGAGTGGTTAGATGCAAAAATAATGTCGCTAGATTCTACCCTATTAACATAGTTTAAGAGTACTAGGCGTAAGAAAGTTGCCACTATAAAAAAATATTAGTTATTATATTTTTTCCGTCTGTTTTACTATCTTCCAGAATGTACGTATCGAGACGTTAAAGGACCCGGCTTTATAATCGCTCGGTCGATCGATCAGACGATCGTTAAGCATACTGTCTTAGTAAATTGGTTAGTTTCGATCAAATGATGTCGATATGGCAAGTAGGTAGAACATACCGAGGTAGATACAGATAGTACAGAAGTTAAGTATACCGTCTCGATATATACATATGAAGACAGCGTTCATAATTGAGGCCCAGGTTCTCACGGTCCTGGACATCGCTGACTGACAGTTCATCGGCAGTTCACTTCTGAACTACAGGACGCGTAACTTAGTTAGAAGAACACACGGGAGTTGGCCGCAGACAGACAAGCCTGGAGAGATTTCGTGGACACCATATGCTCCACCTAGGGAGCGGACATGGAGTAAGCAAGTAAATTCTATTTGTCTACGCAAAAGGTTTTTTTTATAGTTATTTTAAAGACTTCGCGTTTTTTTATCCGCGCTGGGTTTGATGCGAAGAATTATGACGTTACACGCATGGCGACGGGATTAATTATGACGTCACGACAGTTATTTATACGTGTTAGCCAGGTATGAGATTGGTTAACTAATAAGCCAAAATAATGACGTTTTAAAACATGCATTCGAAATTACATAATATATGTTTAAGTTGAAATATTTAATTTCAGTACAAACTGCTTTTTCTGTTTATATATTTTTTAATTCAAACAACTCTCTGTTATGATTTGTTACATTAAAAAATATGGTTTCATAATTTTTATTTTATTTAATTCAATGATATTTTGTTATATTTCTTGTTTTATACCTATAAAGGATATTAGCTTTCACCCACGGCTTCTGAAAAATTAGATTTAAAACAATCGGGATAAAAAGTAGCCTGTATCGATTGCCGATCCTCCAATTATCGCCTTGCAAAAAGTACGACGATGCGTTAGTCTATGGAGACGTAGCATCGTTATTCTGTTTTTATATGAATTTATTTTTTCACTTAAAAATTTCCCGAGGGAGTGAAATGCTTTTTTTCGGGATGAAAAGTAGCCTATGACATTTTTTATCACTCCGGCTATCCCTATGTAAAAAATAAAGTCGATCAGTCGCTCCGTTGCGACGTGAATGAAACACAAACACATTTTTGCATTTATAATATTATTTGGTACTAGATTTTTATCCGCGGCTTCGCTGCGTGTTAGACAGAAATGAGTTAAATAATTGTTTTTCGAGATAGAAGGTATCTTGTGTAGATTGCTGGTCATCCAACTATCACTATGAAAAAAATATGACAGTCCGTTAGTCTATGGCGACGTAGCATTTTTATTATTTTCACATACCCAAAATTCTTTTACTAAAACAAAACGAAAAGTAAATCAAACTAACTATAGAATCAAGTTTATTTTTCAAATTTCACACATCCACCTTACCGCCTTACTTATTTTCAAATAATATTGCTCATTGTTGACAAATTACATACATATTATTTATTTATTTATTTTATTTTTTATTAATAAATTTCATAAAAGGTACATGTTTTTTTAAAAATTCTATACATTCATATCTACTTTTACACATCTAGTAAATGTTATCACTGTAACTCTCCGAAAAAAGAGACTAACTCTTGTGCTTGGAGAGTGACTTACACTATTGTAGTTGTTTATTTATGAGTTTATATAATTTTAAATACGAGTACATAAGAAAAAAAAAACATGGGATATATAAAGAAAAAACTGTAAACGATAATACATTCATACTAATAAAAATTTAATGTAGTTTTTACACGTGTTCAAAAAATTTCTTTAGATTAACTTTAAATTTATTTATTGATATATTATTTTTAATAGTTTTTAGTTCATTGGGAAGATTATTATAATTTTTTACACCTCTGAAGACAAAGCTATTTTGACCACGACTTGTGTGGAATTTAAGAATTTCAATATATTGTTGGTATCGGAGTGACTTATTCATCTCAAGTTATTTTATTTTTTCTTTTATATAAATTTGTATAATATAATTTATTTTATAAAGAGTGTCTACTGTATGAACCTTAAATATTTTATATAGATTTTCCGTATTAAATGTTGAGAGTTTCTTTAGAATTACTTATAATTAATCTTTGTACTATTTTAAGAGGGTTTAATATATTGGCGTATGAACCACCCCACCCTACAATACCATATTGTAACAAAGATTGTAAGATTGTACGATAAGCTATTTTTAAATGATTGATTTGTAAAATATTCCTTATTCATTAAATATGTATTTACATTTTCTAATTCGTTTATCTAGTTCACTAATATGGTCTTTCCATTTCAAGTTCTGGTATACTTAATTTTATCTGTTGTATCAAGTACTGAACATGTAAGATCGCAATTAGTTTTGTTGCAATTGCTTTGGTGAATAATTATTTTTACTAATGAATCTAAATTTGTTTTGTTAATAAAAAAATGTGATGATTTTTGTCTTTTCCGTATTTAAAGATAATACATTTTTGTCAAACCATAATTTCAATTTATTTATAACGTCATTAGCTTCTAAATTTACTGAGTTCCAGTTAACTCCCTCAACTAAAACAACCGTATAACCGTTTTTAATTAAAAATAAGCATCCTATTTTACTTCTCACCTAATTATAAAAAAATATGTCCCTACGCGACATGTTTGGCACTGGCAAGATTCGCGACGATGTTCTATAAAAATTAATGGTTACAAGCAAAGTTCAAAATTAACATGAATCGTTACGTACTAAGGGCGTGGCCAATAAAACGACCGTTTTCGCGGGAATTCGAAATTATAAATTTTAAAAAAAAATGGCTACTTATACGTAGTATTTTTTTTTTATATTACTTTAAAATTGTAAAAAACGTGGTATTTCCATTATGTTAAGATTTTTTTATTTTATGTTAGTTACGTCAATGAAAATCTTTTTATATCAACTTGGAGGTCGTATTAAGCTCACTAATTATGAGCAATTTTTGCGTTTTTATGATTTACATCAATTTGTTCAGTTTTCTATTTTTTTATTAATTATCATCGTAAATAACAGTGTTAAAAAATAAGAAACAAGTTGTGTTAGAGCGGGGTCCAACCCCGGACCTCCTCTAATCTATAGTCCGCTACATTACCCACAGGACCATAACCCAACAACAAGTTACGTACATCTGAGTAAAATTAGGACAAATGCATACATACTATATTATGAGTTCTAAAAATATTGTTCATGATTATATTTTGATGAACCCGTATTGTGAATCTTCACCAATTGTTTTTTTTGGGTTTTCCAATGATGCATGACGTCACAAATTCAAACACATCGGAAATATATATATGTTTATATGTTTGTGGTACTTGGCCAATCTTTTTTAATATGTACTAGATATAAAAAACGTCGTCGGAAAATTAAAATGGTGTAAAGGTCTCAAATTTATTACAGAAAAAATACGGAAAAAGATACTTCTTTTTTTATTAAAAATATACTTTATGTAGTTATAACAAAATTAGGTTTAAAAACAAAATATTGTAAATTATTATTTTTTTTACAAAAAATATACTTCTATAGATAGGTCCGTTTACGGTAAGCAAACCGGATATCCTTCACAGCTCTCATATCATTGGTTACTTCAAAGTAGTGCGTTTTTATTATTTTTTTCGTATATTTTCAGGAAACTTAACCCTACCATTCAATGCTCTAATTTTTACCGCGTAAAAGAAAACATTTTTTGTTTCCAATTTCCCGTAGTGCTGAAGTTCCTTATTAACCTTGCTGGACATGTTTAAGTAAGTTTTTAATGTGATTTCAATTCGATGTATTATTTCAAAAGCAATCAAATCGGGCACTCATTAATCAGGATATTTGGAATTTTACTTTACTCGTAAATACATATTTTTTAGAAACTATTGATGTTTTTTTTTTGTATACTTATAGGTAAATAGTTTTAACAAAATGGTTTAAAACGTATTGGAAATTATTGATGATTTTTACAAAAAAAATAAAACTCGCAAAAATAGTTATTAAAAGAATAGAAATAATTTATTTTTTTTAAATAAAGATACTTCTATACATTAATATGTAGTGCTCACAAAATACATATATATTATTGAAAATTTTTGACGTTTTTTTTGTTCCAAATATATTTAGGTACTTCCATTAAAAGTTTCAAGTAAATTATTTTTTAAATATTAGAAATTATTATAAATGATTTTTAAGCAGGATTCTTCCATAAAAAAAAACTAGCTGTGTGTTTGCTGTGTAACAAGAAGATCTCGCGAGGTTTATTTTTTTAGGAAAAGCGCAATCGTTTGCTACCAACAAATGCTGAAAAAATTTTTTTTTAATCATCACAACTTACCACTGATAGATTTGAAGTATTTCTACTAATAATTTATGATAAAATAAATTAATTTTTGAGTAACACGTACATTTTTTTTCGTAATGTGGTATTCTACCCAATACCGAATATTTAAAAATAAAATAGCGGAATAGGCCGTATACCGAAAAGTAGCCAAAAATTCGTGGCATCTCTAATAACAACCTCGCTGTCCGCATGCGTAGGACATTGCATTGGTAGGTACATCAAATGGTTCGCAATACGAATAAAACGAGACAATAATACGTATAACAATTAAATTTCATTTTCGGACACTTGATATTTCTCCTCTAGTGTTTTATATTTCGGTTGACAATATCGTATACCCATCCATAACAAAATAACATATATATGTAAATCAACTATCAAATATCTTAATTTAGTGATTGGGGTCTAGAATTCTAACCGTCTATCCGCTCAGTAGCTGCAAGACTTGTAATCTAACTTCTATTTTTATAAATTTATTTTTTTAATTAGTTTTTTGAAATATCACTTAAACTCTAAACTTCATCGTCAAATAATTTTTTTTTTTAAATGTAAGTAGGTGCTAGATTTCTTACTGTCTATGCGCTCTGTAGCTGCAAGACGTGCTGGGATTTTTACTTATTGTACGGCGTCCTTGAGGTGTTTTTTTTACAAAAATGACGCTATATAAATTATCCAAATATATATATAAAACGATAACATTTATGGTAATGAGAAATGTTTTTTACAGCGATAATATATTTTTAAATAATATTACGAGAACAGGCGGTTTCTGGGAATTTTGAAGAATAAGTATTTGAACGATGTTTTTCTATCACTCTCTCGCAAATGCCTCCCCGACGCTGTGTCTAAGAGACAAAAGCACATCGGACTGATTTTGCCTAATAAAAACCTACAAAATCGACGTTTCGCTGTCCCGTTTTCCGCACCCCAAAAATGAACCGATGTTGTTAGAATGAAAGTTTCTGTGTCAGTGCCTTTTCCAATTATCAAAATTATTTATCATTTGCACCGTACGTCCGAAGACGACAAATAAAACTGGTCGCTTTTTGGGGTTTTGGGTAGACCTAGCTCCCATAAGAAACAATTTATCAAAAAACCAAATAATAGAGACACACCAATGGTAAATATCTATACTGCGCATAAAAATCACTGCTCTAGTACCATAATCCAGGGAGAAAATACGTGAATACGTTTGTATGAAGAAAAGCCACACCGCCTTTCCTCTTAATCATAATATCGATGTAGTGTGAAATTGATTTTTAATCATTTGACCTGGATACCAATTTTAGCTAAAATTTATGTGTATTACGTACCTATGTAATAATTAAGCAATAAGTAAAAAGTAAATTTACATAAAATTATGCAGTCTACATAAAAAACCAATTAATATAATACGTAATGTCTCACCTTCTATTTATTCTAAAAATCTTCCTGCCACTTCACAGAAATGAACAAAACGATCACAATAATATACACTTTTTTATTTCACCATAATAATGATAGGGCACTAAAATTGCTGAAATAATGTACACACATTATATTATTTTATTTTGTTCTGCGAAAAATAATCACATAAAGATTAATGTCACATGTTTTAACTAAAAATTGATTTAATAACGCACGCGATTATATTTTTTAAATGATAATAACCAACGTTAGTCATAAGTCATAACGCAACGTAGCGTAACGTTTTGTATCAAGATTGAAACTAAATTTGATTTCAACTTCGTCACTCAACCCGGATAAACAAACTTGGCATATCAAAATTTGCGCGTTGTAATATGCGCATGTGCACAATGTTGACCAATCACATGCTTGTATACTCTCAAAGCTACCAACACAACGCGCATTTTTTCATTAAAAAATTGGCTTCTCCACGATGTGCCGCATCGTCAGGTTGGCATCAGCATTGTGAATTGCAAATGGTGGGTGGTGCTTCACGCCGTTTTATGGTCAGTGAATTATTTACGTAAATCGGTGCAATTTTGTGCGGAAGGCGATCTTAAAGACTGCAAAATGTCGGACAGCTTGCCTCCGACGAAGAGACACCTCACAAGGCAGCTGGTAAGTGTTATTTCTATACTTTTTAGCATAAAATAGGAGTGACGCCATGGTGGCTTTATTCTGGATCACGTAAACATTGGCGGCCGAGTGTTTTATTGTGTGCGAGATTGCAGTTTTCGATGAGATTGCTAGTGCGAATCTTTTCCGCTCGTTGATATTTTCATTTGGCATTATCTCGTTGGTGCCGTTAATGCGACCTGTCTTCGTTAGAGTTTCATAATCTTCATTTTAAATGCGGCCGCCCCTACCGATCAGCGCATGCCAAGAAACGTCAAATTGCACGAAAGTGCCATATGTGTGATTCGGAAAAGCGTAATCCTTTCCCTCGGCTAGGCCGGCACCTTATCAAGAAAGATCGGCCGCTATCGATTCGAGAGTCATCTCGCGGGATCAATGCAGATTTTTCAATTATCGATCTTGTTGCAATCTGTACACGTATGTTTTGACGCGAATTCGACAAGTACCGTAGTGAGATAGTACATTTTGTACCTACATCGATGTAAATATTTTCATTGTGTACTATGCGTACGCTTTTGCCGGTGTGATAGGTATTTTAACCCGGTCAAATTGAGTCGTAAGCCGCGGGTTGCTTTGTTTTCTGTGATGAAATCATTGAAGTTGTGTTTTTTATTAAATCGTGATTTATAAATTTAAAACTACAATGCAATTCAGATTAGTAATTTGTATAACTAACAAGCAAACACTGACTTTTTTCATTGTTAAATAACTAATTTTGCAGTGGCTTTTCTTTGGGGTTTAACATTAATACAACATTTTGTAATATAAAATGATAATATATTGTTACATTTTTTGGTGTTAATTATAAAACGTAATTCAAATGCACTTAATACACCATTGTTTTTATTACGTTAACGTAAAACAAAATAACACAGAGACTCATTAATTTATTAATATTACGCAACAACTTGAAAACTTTTTATGCCTTGTAAGTGTAGTTGATTGTTGACTTGGGTGCGATTCTCACCAGGGAAAAGTAAAGAAAATACTTAAGTTTAAAATGGCCAATTTCATAAAATGTGCGTTGCGCGCTTTTTACTGCACTTTCCACTATTTTCTATTTCTATTTAAAAAAGTTGTTTCATTAATATAATTTTATTTCCCGGTTGTCAATTATGTAGCTGAACATTTTGCTGGTGAATAATCTATCTTCTATCTACCTATAAAAAAAATAAAACATTGTATGTATGTTTGTCCTTTATAGACTCAATAACTACTTTACCAATTTACATGCGGTTTTTTTCAAAATAATCTAATTTACGTGACTTAGGTTTGTAAATAATAATATCTTCAATATGTTTATCAAAAAAAAAAGTTTGGAGCGAACATGTGTTTTTTATCGAACTTCCAGGATTGCATTAGACTAATATGCATATTCCAAAAAAATCGACGAAAGTTATTTTTTGTGTATAAAAAAGTTTGTATTTTAACGTTAAACATAAATAATTTTTAATGGATACTGAATTCATTAATTTCCTTACAATTTCTTAATTTCTACATATTAACTTATTTTTCAATGGATTTTTAGTAATGCTTAAATAATTTTATCTGACATTTGACACATTTTTGAAAACGGATTCTTACACAAAATGCACCACTGTTTGTCGCGCAGAGTTTGACATTTGCAAAAAGAATTATATATTTGAAAATGAATTATTTTATGTTTTGGAATTCAACCATAAATGAGTACCTAATTAAATTCAATATTTGAATACTAATATTTTTTTATTTTAGAATTCAATCATAAACAAGTACCTAGGTACCTACTTATCAATGAAAATACTTCTTCCTTTTATCCGAACAGTTTTTGCACGCTTTCACCACACAATCAGGCATTTTTCTTTTAATTTATTTTGGTTTCGAATAAAATGTCAAGCTCACGTCAAAACACGGCTGGCGGTTAAATAAATATTAAATTCGCGTTGGGCATGAGTTAAGTGTCATAATTTTAGAAGGCTCAGGGTAAAACACGGTCTGACGTTTCTTCATTAATACGTATTCCCGTATTTTCTCCATGGATTATGGTATTTGAGTAGTGATTTTTGCACAATTTTGATTTGAGCACGAAGAGGACTTTTACTAATTACATAAGGAGATAAAACGAAAGACTGACCATTATTGCGAATATATTAATAGATCAAAAAAGTCCAAAAGAAATGACGTGCGTCCTTATTTACGAAAAAACATTTGTTCAACCAGCTAATAGCAGGCAAGCCACCGTTCGGGCAGGATAACGTCTATCGAGTCCGCTAATTATAAGTATTTATGATTCATTATTACATTGTGAGTTGCATTACACGTTTTTCTTTTATTTTTATTATTATGTATCGCCAATTTCGTAATATAATATAATACTTCAATGGCGCTTTAGAAGTATTTAATTGTTAGGTTTACCTAATAATAAGTATTTTAATTAGTTTCGAAAAACAATTATTGGTAGAATTTATTGCAACAGAGAGGGAATACATTTTTGTGATGGTAAATGAAGTCCAGGCATTTACTGGGTTTATGACCTGTCATTAGCCGTACACACTAACATTCACCATTCTGCCTATGTTTAAACATCCACGTTTCCTCAATTCTACCATTACACCTGCGTTGGTTTTGTATTTATAATTATTGGATGGCATGAGGGTTTTCTTTATTAGTTTCGAAAAAAATATGTTGGTAGGTATAATTATTTATTTATTGACGCCCAAAGGGCTTTTGCATATTCAGGGGTTATAAAAAATTACAAATATAAAAATACAATTTAAAATGAAAAAAAAAACAAATTAAAGCACTAGAAACTCATTAATTTTCAAAAAAAAAAAATTATTGGTTGTTGGGTTTGATAATGTTATAGCAAATATATCTCATTTTTGGTCATCTGTGTGTTTGTTTTTACACTAGAATATTTCATAGTCCCTGGACTGAACTGCATCTGAAGCCTAAGACTGATCGTATTACCTTCATGTAACAAAAAATAATCTAGATACGCTGCAATTGGTGTACAGATGCAGTGCCCTATGCACCATTAGGTGCGGAGAGGGAATGATGATGATTGTGTTTGTTCCCGACAGACTGAATTCTTGGGAACAGAGAATTAATGTGCGATATATTGATATTAAAAAAAAAAATTATACATGTTTTTTTTCGATTACAATCTAATTTGAAATATTCATATAAATTCAGATAAAAAAAATATCATTAAACTATATTCTTACTAAATACAATTTTTTTTATAAATTTAAAACATATATTTACATAAATGTTTCCCACTACGTAAAAGAAAAAACAATTCTTGTGTACATAATGGGGACTGACGCTTACAATAATTTGTTAATTTTATTTTTGATTTTTAATAATTTCAGTATAATACACAAATTACAAAAGAAAAAATAGGTGTTGTTTTCAATCAGTGGTACACAAAAAAGAACTATAAATATAACTTTTCACTTCTTTTTTAAACATGTATTCATGACTGCACTTCTCATCTCCTTTGTTCATTTCATTAAAGAAAAATACTCCTCTGTAAGTATAATGATGTTCTGTAGTTGTTTCCAATTTTGGAACTAAGATATTACCAGTTGTTCTAGGTCGCGTATTTACGTTTTGTGACCCAGAAACACTACTATTTATCTTGTCCTTATGGATTTGAAGTAAACATTTCTTTTTAAACAATGATTTTATATCTAAAACCCTAAATTTATTAAATAATTTAACAGTGGGAAAATTATACGGTTTTTTAAATATAACTTTGATAGTGAATTTTGTATTTTTTCGACTGGTAAAATATTTGTTTTAACATCACCTATATACTCAGATATAGACTCAAATATATTAATATTTCTTAAATAAATATGATGCCTCATTTGGCCCATAGGCCCATTGAAATATTTACATTTGACCAAATCAGGAACACCAGAAAGATTATTTCCAACTTTATACAAAAAAAAAACAGATCAGGTATTATTTTTCTATCAATAATTTTAAGTAAATTAATTGTATATATAATAAGATTATACTTTATATTTTCTCGCGGTAAATGCAGTTTAAAAAAATACTAGCTGGCAGCAGTGTTACATGCTAAGGAATTGGGCCCTTCGGGCCTCATGTATTCCGCCTTACGGGCCTCGGTTTTCGGCTCTTCGCGTTTCGGTCGATTAGGATCTCGATCAGCTAAAAGTATCGTCCGTGTAATAAGTAAAAAATAATAATCTTTTACTCAAAATAATGCCTCATTTAATATCTAAAGTAAAAATATTGGTCGGTAAGCGATTTAAATGAAAAAGAAAATAATAAGTAATTTAAAAAGATAACCGTCAGCTGTGGCCGATGGTCGCATACTGATGAAAATGACTATAATGTAGCGTTGATACCGCGATAATAAGGCTCAAATTCCTGTGCGCGATTATAAGGGACAGACGCAATCAATCAATTCTAGAATATTAATTTTAAAGATGAACCGGCGACATTTTTTTATATTTTTGAAACCAACACAGTCGTATATAAACAATACATACAGAATAAAAACAAATAATTATGTTGGAAGATACTGGAGTTTTCTTTATTAGTTTCGAAAAAATCATTGGTTTGTATAATACGATTTTTTTCTTCATTAGTTGCTTGAAAAAAAAATGAGGTGTTATTATTGGATGATACGATTTTTTTCTTTGTATCTCATATTTGAGAAGCAGAAATGATTCGTTAATATGTGAGGCTATCAAATATCTACGAAAAAAAACGCTAATAGATTTTTTTCAGATACGACTTTTAGGCTTCGCAGGGCAGTATAAGTACTGGATGATACAAAAGTTTTTTTTTTAAATATTTTTGAAAAACAAACACTGGAAAACCACGATCGTTTCCTTCTTTAGTTTAGAAAAAATAATTGGCTGGTATAATTATTTAATAATATTAATGTTTTTTCGTTTTAAAAAAATGTTTTTTTATACTTGCTGGAAAATAATTGTTTGAAGATACCGAGTTTTCTTCATTACCTTCGAAAAACAATCATTAGTAGATATTAACTGAAGACACAAGAGTTTTCTCTATTATTAAATTTAAAAAATATATATTTTATAAAAACAAACACTGGATAGCCACGAAAGTTTCCTTCATTAGTTTCGAAAAAAATAATTGCGAGGCATAATTATTTAAAAATATGAATGTTTTTTCAATGGTTTTGTGAGAATCGTTCTGAATTTTTTTTATTTTATACTTGCTAGAAAATATATATACGTTTTAAAATGTTTATTTTCTTGTGGTATGATATCACCGGTCTCTTTCTCATCAAGACCATGTTCAGGATCCAAATCACAATTCTGGAAAAAGTGGTTTCATTATTTCAAATGTGTTTTCAATCAATGAGGAACTTCAGCTCTATGGGAAATTGAATACAAAAATGTTTTCTTGCGCGCGGTAAAAATTAGAGCATGAAATTGTACGGCAAAATTTCTTGAAAATGTATGAAAAAATATTTTTACCAAAACGAACTATTTTGAACGACGTCACTAGTTCATATGAATTAAACTTTGATAAGAGAGCTGTAAAAGGTATCCGGTTTACTTACCGTGAACGGACCAATTGGCAGAACTGAATGAGAATAAGCAGAAGAGAACCTCTGATGTCACATGCGGAGTAATTTCAGAAATACAAAACTTTAAAAAGTCATAGCGCTGATATTACGAAATATAAAACTTTAAAAAAAATCGGCTTAGTTTAATAGTCTATTACCAAATCAAAATACAAAAAAAAACATTGAACTTCCTTATTGTAAAGGTCTTATACACATTCTAGCAACAAAAACATAAACTGAAAATGTCTGTTGACTTAAATCCTTTTGCCAAAATGTGCATAAGATCCGAGCAATTGATTTAAAAGTTATTTAAAATAATTGAAACAGTTTTTTCCATTATTGTATTAAAAGAAAAAAAAATGTTATTTAGTAGTTTATTCAGATGTATACAATATTACAACTAAATACAATTTTTTATATAAATTTAATACATAAATTTACATTAAAGTTTCCCATTACGTAAAAGAAAAACAATTCTTGTGTACATCTTGGTTTGAAGCCTTTCTCCTGAATTCGCTCCATGTATACCTCTTTCTATGCCAAATTCAGCCTTATAAGTGTTACTAATAAATTTATTAATAATTTAATTAACAGACATTTTTTTTGCTTTCCTTAGCGCGAGAGAAAGCAGCGTACACTCTATTCCGATGAGTGGGCTCTGGGGGACGACGAGGCGGCGGAGGGCGGGCGAGGCTTCTCCCTCGCGGACAAGCTGGACTGCGTCAGGTTCGAGCACCCGGGGGCCGTGAGGGAGATGCACGGGCCGGACCTGACGGTGGAGTACCTGCAGAGGCACGGCTTCAGCACGCCGCTCATCTTCAGAGACAAAGCAGGCCTCGGTATAAGGTAACATTGGCTATTTGAAGTTACTTTCACGCATGAATAAAAGGCCCTGTTACATAAAAAGACTAAAAAAATAAACTCGTGCAACTATAATTCCCTTTGGATAATGATAATTGTGAAATTTGTTTTAGGGTTCCAACACCAAATTTTACCATCAACGATGTGAGGATGTGCGTGGGGTCTCGCCGTATTCTTGATGTTATGGATGTCAACACACAAAAAAACGTAGAGATGACCATGAAGGTAAATATTTTTGCCTTACCTACTAGCTTTAGATTAGTCATTATTATTTTGTGTCTTTATGGCCCTCTTCATAGAAATATTGAAAAATAAAAATAAAATACGCATAGTTAAATAAATCTTTGTGTGATATGACAAAATACATTTATTTTTTTAAAATTAATTTTTTAAGTCAAATTAACTTATGTGCTGCTTAGAATCACTTTTTTCGAGGTGTTTTTATTTTGATGTATCTTTTCTTAGTTGTGTTATTTTTTCTTTTGATGTAACATTTTTTGTTTGTATAAATACCCAACCCTGGTAATGAAAAAAATTGTGGTCTTATAATATGATGTTCAAAATGTTCACCCAGTTAAAAAAATATGTAATGTGAGACTCACCCTGAAATACATAATCACCACTCAATAAATAATCAAAACATCCAAATTACTGATATCAAATTGCTGACAGTCGGGGAAATAAAAAGTGGCCTCAATTCCCCACTAGGAAGTAAAGTGAACACTGTGGGCAATTACTATATTTATAAGCAGTAGCACCCTTAGGTACCAGCAGCTACTCAGTAAAACATTTAGGTCGGTCAGTAACTCTCGTGCTTCATTACTGACTCTGCATTATTCAACATGTGACAAATACCACTTAAAGTATCAGCATCATTTTTCTTCTGTCATCTCCGACTGTACATATTTTTTTATAATGTGAATATTAAAGATGATAACGATGTACAAATAATTTTTCAGGAGTGGCAACGCTACTACGAGGATCCCAATAAAGAACGCCTGTTGAATGTCATATCGTTGGAGTTCTCCCACACCAGGCTGGACAATTACATTCAGTCTCCTAACATCGTGCGTCAGGTTGACTGGGTGGACTCAGTGTGGCCGAGGCACCTCAAAGAGCAACAGGTACAATATTATAAAATGGAACCCGTTTTTTAACCAATCACCAGCAGTCGACATATGCTAAACTTGTGTGATCTCACTGATAAAATATTGTGAAAAAGTAAGATATAAATAAAATAAAAATAATTCAGGCACTTTTTGAAGGTCAATATTGAAAAATTTAAAAGAAAAACAATAAAATAGGCCTTTTCATACTGTGGGGTAATTACTACGAAAGAAAAACACAGTAAAATATTAGCATATTACTACAGACATGAAGAACATTTTACGGAAGGGAATATAGAAGTCTAGGCATCCACAGGGCTTATGACCTGTCATTGGCTGGATTAAGTGGCCACTTTACACACTACAACATTCACCATTCTGCCTTTATTTGAAAAAAAGCCCTATGGATGCCTAGACTTCTATATTCCCTTCCGTAAAATGTTCTTCATTTCTGTTGTAAAATGTTGATATTAACAGCTCCCTATGGGGTTAAATCCAGTCCTCGTCTACAAAAATTTGGATAAACTCAAAACATCGTTGAAAATATATGCGTCTAAACATTTATGAATATATTTCATTTCGGTTTGTAGTAAAAGTTTGACAGTAAAATAGGCTTCTTCGTTCTTTTAATACTGAAATTTTTGTGGACTTGTATCGGAAGCGACTGATTATCTCACCTTCCATGTAGTAAAAGTGATTTAGATACGCTGCGATTGGAGTAAATGAAGCTGATGATTTGTATTATTAATTTTTAGGTAGAGTCCACAAACCTGATCGAGGAGATGATGTATCCTAAGGTACAGAAATATTGCCTTATGTCTGTTAAGGGCTGCTATACAGACTTCCATGTCGACTTTGGCGGTACATCCGTGTGGTATCACATACTAAAAGGTAACTGTTTAACCGTTGTGTCTTTAAGTATTTATTTTTAATTAATTCCCTTGACTTTAAAAAAATCTCTTCCACATTTTTATTCATACCTGCTGTCTGTCTAACGAAACATCCGGTTTTCAGATAGTAAAAAAATGTGTATTTTAAACATAAATAATAATAACATTGCCATCGTAATTTTAAAAAATAATTTAAAAATACACTATTATAGTCCTTAAAATTTAGCTTAATTAAAATGACAGCTGCCAAACAATGTCAATAGTGATGCGATATTAATGATCACTGATCATGTACCGATCAAATCGATTTTAATCAGTTTTTTCATGCAAACATGAAACTCTGTTTCCGAAAATTGATTTAAAAACGCGCCTCTTATAGTGTGTTTAAGACAATTATTCACCAAAAAATAAGATATTTATACTTTTTTCATGAACAACATCAAAAGAATTATTTTTTATTCAATCAATTTACATTGATCAATTCGTCCCATCTCTAACGTTTTTGCAAAATGATGTAACCTTGTAAGAACGTCGTTAATAATTAGGTTTATTTTAGTTTTTTTTTTTGTTTTAAAGCTGATTTTAAATTTATTTCAACACAGAGGGAAAACATTTTTGAGAAGGGAATATGGAGGTCTAGGCATTTACAGGGCTTATGACCTGTCATTGGCTGGTTTAAGTGGCCGCTTTACACACTGTAACATTTACCATTTTGCCCATGTTTGACCATCTACATTTCCTCAACTCTTCCATCTGTTGACTTTTGTGAAGTAAAAGAGACTTCCATATTCCCTTATCAAAAATGTTTTCCCTCTCTGTTGAATAACTCCCTAGGGAGGAAATCCAGCCAGTCTGCAAGCATTTGGACGTACTCAAACATTGCTGATTTTATATATTTATGTTGATTTATGTGTCAAGCATTGTATGAAAAAAATTAATTAACACGTCAGATACGAATGATTTTTCTTGTCAATATAAATAACTTCTTAGACGTTACTACAAAGTTATGTCGTCCCTTTTGCTGACAAATGTCATTCTAATCAAGCTATATTTTAAGGACTATAGTTGACATTATTTTATTTGTTTACTTTAGGTGCAAAAGTGTTTTGGTTAATTCCGCCCACCGAGCGTAACCTGCAATTGTATGAGAAGTGGGTCCTCTCCGGGAAGCAGTCTGATGTCTTCTTCGGGGACACTGTCGAGAAATGCATTCGAGTCAATGTAAGTGCATATTAACACTTATATCTTTATAGATTAAAACTTCAAAGTAATTAGAATTTGTAAATTATGAATTTTTTTATTTTTCTTTTGGAAAAAATGGTTTCATGAAATGGGATTTAAAAAGTGTCTAAAAAGTATCTCTGCTAAAATTCGGATTATTTCATTGTTAATTTTAATATTGTTCTCATAGCTGTCTCATTAGGAGCACCTGTATTAAGGCAGCAATTTATGATAATTTTATAATAATAAATAAAACAGACAGCACTCGAGAGATCCATGGCTTCTGCTTGTAAGCAATTCCTTTCTTCATAATATAATTTTTCTTTATATCATGTTATTTTTATTTTTGAAATGTTATGTTTATGTTTGTAAATATTTATATTCATTTTGGTTTGTTCGAAAATTATTTGAGGTGATTTTTAGGCTTCACTTAGAAGCAGGTGTGGAAAAAATTCTGACGATGTTGTGAGAGTGATAAAACTGGTTATTAGCCTAGCAAACTAAGTGGATTAATGTGTCAACCAATCAATCATAAATTTTTTTATTTTATCGATTATGATTAGTACATATTATATATTTGGATAATTTATATACAGCCATTTTTGTGAAAATCACCTCAAGGGCGCTATACATTATATAAATATCCCTGCACGTCTTGCAGCTACAGAGCGCATGGACGATTGGGATTCTACATTACATTATGTATGTATGTTAAAAATGCTATAATTTTATTCCAGCTGTATGCCGGCAACACATTCTTTATCCCCACCGGTTGGATTCACGCCGTGTACACTCCCAGTGATTCTCTGGTCTTCGGAGGAAACTTCCTTCATCAGTTTGGTATCGAGAAGCAGCTGAAGATTGCACAAGTTGAAGATGGTACCAAGGTCAGTGATCTGAATCTCGATATCACACTATTATTATGCTATCATGTTTTTGGGCAGCGCCGCGGTGTAATCAGAGGCGCATATTCCACGCCTACCCTATTTGTTCAGTTTATCAAAACAATATTGAGTCTTTCGGAGTCATGGATGAAATTAATAATTGTAATTTGCATGAATGCAAAATTTGCTGTTTTATGTTAAAATGTTCCTCTGTATTTATAAGTTACAAATAAGAGCTAGATTATACACATCCTGCAGCTACAGAATTGATAGTTGGAATTGTGGACCCTATTTATTAAATTGCCCAAATTTCTATATTGGAAAAACTTCACATAAATTTAAAGTTAGAATCAAAAAACATGTAAGATGTCTCAGTAATAATAATTTCTCCGAATTTGCAAGTCATCTTATATCCGAAAACCATGATTTTAATTAAGAAACGGGTGTAGAAGTTTTGCATGTCAATAAAAATGGTTTCCATTTAGACAATTTAGAATTATTAGAAATCAGTAAAGCCATTAATCAAAAACTTCAAATAATAAATAATCAATTAAATTTGACTTCGAGTCCTCTTTTAAAAATATTCCCGTTATGATTCATTTTATCTTCTTTCTCTCTCTTTCTTTCATTTTTTTGTCTCTTTCATACAATGTTTTACAATAAAAATAGCAATGCGAGTAATTAAAAGTTAGTTTAATTCCTGACGATGAGGTAGTAACCTTCAAACCGGTCGAAGTGTAACTCTAAATTAAAGTGGTTTATACAAATTTATAAACATATAAGTGAAAAATGTTTTTGATTACAATAACCTATTTATTAAATTTAAGACGATGCACAGTCAGACTTTTCTTCATACAATCATATTCTCATATTTTCTCCTTGAGACCTTGATTTTGTTAAATTTAGTTAGACATAATCAGCCTAATGTGCAGTCGTCTTTTTCGTACAGCATTCGAGGAGGAATCTGCGTCAGTGACAGAAAAACTATATTCATCAAACCGTTCTTCCGTGGTGGCCATACAGACCGAGTTTTTAAACCAACATTTTTTTTGCACCACAACTGGCCAGGAGGCCCAATTACAGCACTGAACAACCCAGGCTTGAGAAAAACAGCATTTACTGAAAAAATGATTGAACCTAAAAATGATACATTGAGTAAAGTAGTAAGATTGTCTATTGACTTGTTATCTGTCAAAAATATAAGAAATTATTATCCTCTTTTTTCTCCATTTGTCAGGTCCCCCAGAAGTTCCGCTACCCATTCTTCACGGAGATGCTGTGGTACGTGCTGGAGCGCTACGTGTGCACTCTGCTGGGGCGCAGCCACCTGCTGCCCGAGGGTGAGCCCCCACCACCGCCCTCCCCCTCGCCTCAGGACAAGGCCCAACACGTGCACCTCACGCAGCAGGAACTTCACGGCCTCAAGGTCATTATGAAGATAGTGAATTAGTTAACGGCCATGCTACAAAAGGGATAAAACTGCCAAGAACAGTTCATAAAAGTTTTTATAAATTAATTAATAACAAATCTTTTTCTACGCTAATAAATTTGCTGTAACAATGTTTTATTAAATTATCACTATTTTCTTAATTTTTTTCTCTGCTTTTCATTTTTTTCAATTATGTTTGTAACTTTGTATAATACCTATTCCTTTTTTTTTTTTAAATCTGTATAATTTTTTTTATTTTAAGTTATTATTTCTCCTAACTTGCTGTTTTTTTTTCCATGTTATTATAACTCAACAGCTGGAAGAATTGAAGAAATATATATGTTTAAATTTAGGTTCAATGGTTAATGTTACACTGTGTGTAAAGTGGTCACTTAAACACAGGTCTAAAGATGCCTAGACCCTTCTCTAAAATGTTCTCCATCTCTGTTGTAATATGTTAACAAAGATAATCATTGGTCATCTCTTTTTTATTTGTTTGTCATTTTTGCCCCAGAATAAAACTGGCAAGCTTTTTTAAAAACTCTTCTGAAAAAAATATGGAAAAAAAGTACTCAAAAAAAGGCTTTTTGTTTAAAAAAGAACTTTATTGTTGCGTTTTAGAAATGTTTCGCCGTACAATTAATTTAAATTAAATATAAAATTACCCAATTGAAATTCTTTATTGTGATATTTTCCTCAGGCCATAGTGATGTACCTCCACCAGCTGCCGGCCAACAGGAAGAACGTTCCGGAACTCCTGGGAGATCCTATCGCCCTTATCCGCGACGTGCGCACCCTGGTGGAGAAGCATCGCCACGACTCTCGGGAGGCGGCCATTACGGGCAAACCCGTGTTGCAGTGTAAGAACAATACCGTACTCTAGTCATTGGTGGTTTAGTGATCACTGTAACTTTCACCGTTCTGCCTATATTTGAACTTTCGTATATCCTTCATTCGAATTAAGCCAAATTAAATTTTCATCTACAGTAAAACCCCTAAATTACGGTTTTCATTAGACTGATAAAAAAAATGTATGTGGAGGGTAGTAAAATAAAATGAATTCAGTAATGCGGCTTTTTTTAATATCATTTTAATAAATAATAATTGTCCGTAAAACACAATAAACCACCTTTAAAATTACATTATAAAGAAAAAAATGGCGAGAATAAATATTTATAAAGCAGGAACATACAAATTGTCTTTGAAATTACAATTAGAAAAATACTAAAATGACGACAATAAATATCCCTCACACAATAAATTGTCTATTGATTCAACTTACCAACAAGTTGGTATAATGATAGAGACTAACTTCAGACTCTTGTGCTGACAAAATCACAAAAATAGCGGCAATAAATATCCGTAATATACTCACTGTCTTTAAAATTACAGGTAGAATTATGAAGTCAGTTTTCAATGCGGATCGAAATTTTTTCAACGTTGATTGCGAGAAAAATAAACACAAAACTGTGTTTTAAACGTACTAAAAATTAAAAATTCAATGGGACTTCAATGATGATATGTATATTACTGGAAAATGAAACTGTATTTTACTTTTAAATTCTAGTTTAGAAATGGACATGATTAGAAAAGAAGCTGAGAAATATGGCCCATACGTCATAATGTACCTAGCTACATGAAAATTCCGTTTTAAATTATTTAATAAATACTGTATTTATTACAATTTTCACCAGTGACCTGTTCCTTTTAGACTGGTAGAAAAACTCAATCTATTTAAATAGCATTTTTATTGATGTAAGATACAAACAAAAAAAATTGACACCCTGAGTGTTTATGATAGTAAAAATATTTATAAAAAAAATGTATTCCATTACCCGTGTATTCTTTTTTGTTACTGGATTTTAAAAAATTTTATTTTAGGCCCAGAAGACATCCTGAACGAGCGCAAGCGCGCCTCTTTAGGGAAGGGCTCCGGGCCTCGGGGCCCGCGGGGCTCATACAAGAAGCACAACACGTCGCCCAACACCACCACCGAGAGGACGGAGAAGACGGGGCCCCCGAGACGTAGGAGGACCAGGTAATTAAAAAAAAAAAAAAACCTTTCCAAGAAATTTGTTACAAATCAAAAAAGAATTCTTAGCAACAAAAATCTTGTATTCTGGTAATGTTTGCTTGCTATAACACGGTACAATTTGTGTTTTGCAATTAGTTAGTGGGGATGTGCAATAAGCAATAAATACGCATTACGCACACAATTCACATCCGTAAATTCGGAACCAGAAAATGAATGAATTGCAAAAGTGTCATGGTGGCCTTTTTCCAATTTGTAGCTAGAAGACAAAACTAAGGGAATATCTGTGGGCTGAAACGAGCAGCACATGAAAAGTATGATGTCAGGAGTTCCACAGTCAGGAGTAGTAAATGAATATGATTTGCATTATTAGTCACCACTGTAATATAAAATAAACCCTCGAATCACGTCGTCAAATTTTTTTTGGGAAACATTTCCATAAGCTGATTTCTGGAAGTATATATCTGTACCTCAAAGGCAGACGGATGCAAATCCAGAATTTGATGAAATGACATTTCGATTTTCGTATCCAGTTTATGATCATGTCTATCGATTTTGAAGAAATCTAAGTCTTATAATGAATGTATCAATGTATTAAGATATTGAAAATACAAAATAATGCTATAAATTATTAGAAATCACAGAAAATAGATTCTTTAGGCTTTTTTTTGAACATTTGACGTTAGGATTTGCGTCCGTCTGCCTTTGAGGTATAGATATAATTCAAATCTACTGAAAGAGATTTGTTTATATGCTTCTAATAATTATACTAGAGCGAGATCTCATGCACTGTTTTACGCACCCGAAAGCCGTACAAATGCAAGTCAGAATTCACCCATATATAGGGTAATTCGCTTGCTGAATACGGCTTCTGCAGATAATATGTATCTATTTTTCTGTACATATCGTGAGTTTAGCGGCTATCTGCTTTCTGTTCATTAACTTCTAACTTATATTTACAGTCCGCATTACGTAATAGGTTAAACTGCAAAGTAATGCAGACTACAATTGTCAAATAAATAAATAAATTAGGTCATTAATTTGTCTTTTTATTATTGATATTATTAAGTACACTAAAAATAATAAAAGTAAAAACAATACACATATTTAAAAAATATTATAGGAAACATTATGAATTTTTATCTAGTTGATTTTTGAACTCATTGACCAATCATGCACCAATTGATTTCCCGGAAAGTCTATTCTATCGCTTCACAATATCTCCAAACTAGTTCTTTCTGGGGTTGGATGTGAATGAGGTAGTGTTCAATTTATACGAATGTCGTCTTAATTGGGGGTTAATTCAAGGTCGTATATTTTGTGGTAATATTTTTCCGCAGATGCAAGAAATGTGAGGCTTGCCAGCGCACCGACTGCGGGGAGTGTGTGTTCTGCCAGGATATGGTCAAGTTCGGTGGTCCCGGGCGAGCCAAGCAGACCTGCAACATGCGACAGTGCTTGCAGGTAGGATCATATTCTCATATAAATTACTGTAGCTTAATTAACTATAGTCCTTAAAATTTAGCTTGGTTAAAATGACAGCTGCCAAACTCATTTCAATAGTGATGGTAAATTACTGATCACTGATCATGTACCGATCAAATCGATTTCATCAGTTTTTTCAGGCAAACATGAAACTCTGTTACCAAAAATTGATTTAAAAATGCAAAAAGAAGCCTATTATAGTGTGTTGAATTCACCAAAAAATATGACATTTATACTTTTTTCGTGAACATTATCGAACAAATAATTTTTTTATTCGATCAAATTACATTGATCAATTTGTCCCATCTCTAACGTTTTAGCAAAATGATGTAACCTTGTAAGAAGGTCGTTAATAATTAGGTTTATTTTAGTTTTCTTTTAGTTTTAAAGCTGATTTTATATATTTATGTTGATTTACATGCCAAGCATTGTATTAAAAAAATAAAAAATAACATACCATATGCGAATGATTTTTCATGTGTCAATATAAATCACTCCTTAGAAGTTACTACAAAGTTATGTCGTCAGTTTTTCTGACAACTGTCATTTTAATCATGCTATATTTTAAGGACTATAAATTGAAGATAGAAAAAAAAAACAGTATATACAGCGCGTTAGAATGTTAAATAAACCTATGTTAATGTATTAGTGCCTGTCTGTGATCTAAGTCAACATACAAATTTCATTTGTGTTAGTAGGCACACTAGAATATTTCATTTGAAAACATTCTGTCACTAACACATTAATTATGGTTATTAAATATTCTAATGCACCGTACCTATATTTAATATGTTCACCCAACGAAGAATAATTCACATTCCCAAGAATCGATACATTTATAATCTTGTAAAAATTATAGCCGATGCTGCCCGTGACGGCGTCATGCGTCGTTTGCCATTTGGACGGCTGGCTGCAGGCGCCCGTGGCCCCGCAGGCCAAGGGCTCCGGGGGCCGCGGCACTCCATCGGCCCTCATGGAGTGCGCCGTGTGCTACAGCATCGCGCACCCCGCCTGCGTGGGGCCCGGGGGCAGTGCGCCCAGCGAGGACCTGCCCAACTCCTGGGAGTGCCCGCAGTGTACCAACCTGGGACTCAACCACGACTACAAGGTTACTACACCAGATTTTCCTTAAATATTAATCTGTTGAAAACATATCTCTAAGTAGAACTTTTTAAGCTACTGTTCTCAAAATCATTTCTGAAGTTAGAATGTGAAAGTGCTAATTGTTTACAAACAAATTATACATACATGTTTGGGTTTACAAAGAAGTTTAAAATTACAAAGTTAGTGCTTCAAATATTAACTAGGAGAATAATTTTCCTACATTAGGTTTTTACTTTTTTTACGAGGCTAATGTGAAGTAAAAAAAAGTGGCAGCACTAAATGGTCTAACAAGTTGAAGTGTAACCACGTATGAATTATTTAACAACATGTGTGTGTCGTCGCCAAATAGTTAAATCAACCACACAATCAGGCGGCCTGGCTGTTCATGAAATGCCGGCATTCAATCTAATGGCTAACGGATGCTTAGCCAAAATGTTGAAAGCATCGTTTAACGAAAGGGCTGAAGGTCTCTTTAATTTTAATACAACATTAATATTTCTTTTATTTTTAAAGTAATTTTATTATATGAAGTTAGGTTACGTAAGGAAAGGTTGGGTTAAGTTTAATAATATTTTAAAAAATAAAAAAAATTACCTAACTTAATCCTTAACTTCTATTAATAAGTTAAGTTAAAAAATCTGTTTTTTTTTTTTTTTAAACTTAACCCAGCGGTCTTTGGTTCGGCCGTTTCCAAAGCTAGTTGAGCTAGTTTTTACTCATTCAACGAATTACTAGCCATTCAATTGAATGTTGGCAATAAATGGACAGCCTGGCTGCTCAATTGAGTGGCTGATTTGACATTTGTCGGTGACATATATTTTTAAAAAGTTATTTTCAACTTGCCATCCTCTTCCTTCCCTATCCTGAAATGTTTTAGTGACTTGTATTGTTTCTGCTTAGCCCCGCCACTTCCGAGCTCGCCAAAAGTCTTCCGACCTCCGGCGAATGTCGGTATCCTCAGACGCCAGCTCCATACAGCCGCAGAGAACTCACAGCATCGATGTATCCCTCAGAGGTTAGTGACACTTAGTTCCGAGCTCCTTTTGCATATGTGAAATCCTCAATCCTTATACCGTCCAATCTTTTCCTCGAACTTTAATTTGTATTAATCTCTAATAATATTAATAATGATTGAGTACATATCTTGTATACAAATGTACGAGATGTAACCTTAAAGTGAGTTCCATCTGTATTTTATACATTCTAATGCCCTAAATGAGGAAGTTTAGTGCTACAGGAAATTGGATATAAAATTGTTTTCTTACGTGCCGTAAAAATTAGAGCATTTATTGTATGGCGAAGTTTCTCAAAAATGTATGAAAAAATTAATAAGAATTAATTAATATGTTTCTTTTCTGGGTGATACCGTGTCTGTTGGATTTGTTCCGACGTTCAGCTACCATTGCAGGAGCCATCTCTTTAACTTCACAAACATCAACAAATAAAAGAATTGAAGGAATATAGATGTTCAAATATGGGCAGAATGGTGAATGATACTCAGTGTGTAAAGTGGCCACTTAAACCAGCCATTGACAGGTCATAAGCCCTGTAGATGCCTAGACTTACATATTACCTTCTCTTAAATGTTCTTCATCGCTGTTGTGATATGTTAAGGTTAGTTAAGTTTTAATTCACACACAGAAGTATATTTTACTATTAATATTCTCGTTTTGTTAGATATAAAACAAGAGGTAGAGGACAGTATTAAGACGGAAAACGGGGGCTCGCCATCGGAGTCTAAGCGCCATCGCAGTGAGGAGGGGGGTGCCGCCTCACCCCCCGGGCCAGGGGCAGACGGGGACCCTCCCAGGAAGCTCGCACACAGGACGCAGTTGGCCCACCAACTGTGCTCCAACTCCACCAAGGTGAGACCCTAACCATTCCTTATTCGGATTTATAGACACTTCAACAGAGCTAGTAAAACTGTGTGATAGAGATAAACCTGTGACTTTGTCAGTAGTTGTGTTGAATTTCATGAATTTACAGGTCCAATGTCGAAGTTGGTACAAAAAAACCCTAAATTAAATGTTTCAGGGAACCGGGAACAAGGAATTGTGATAAAATTTATTATGCAAATTATTTTTTATTTTTTATGGCAAAAAATTTGATTATCATATTCATAAATAATAAATGTCTGTAATACACAATAAACCATCTTTAAAATTATAACTAAAACAAGAAAATGTCAGCAGTTTGTAAAATACAATAAAAATAAACTGATGATTTTCTAGATTTTGTCCATTGATTTAACTTATCAACAAGTTAGTATAATGATAAAAGGATAACTTTAGACTCTTGAGCTGTCAGTTTTCAGTGGAGATTGTAATTTTTTCCAAACAACAAGTTGGTATAATAACTAGAGACTAACTTCTGACATCTTTAGTTGCCAAAAACACGAAAATAGCGGCAATAAATGTCCGCAAAATACAATAAACTGTTCTTAAAATTACAAATTTCTCCTATAAAAAGTTAGTATAATGATTGAGACTAACTTCAGACCTTGAGCTGTCAGTTTTCAATGGGGATTGTAATTTTTTCCAACCAACAAGTTAATTTTAGGGGTGTTGTTATTTCTGTAACCTTGATCAGTCTTAAATGAGGAGAATTTTCATGTCACAGAATAGTAGAGCAGGTCGCACAAGAGGACCTGCCGCAGGTCGTAACACAAAGAAAGAATATTTGGGAGAGAAGCTAAAATTGGAAGAAAGAATTGAAGATCAATTTTTTTCAATAAATGGTTTCAACATTGGTAAATCTGTGCCTTGTACGAGCGTTGGTTGATATGCTCCCCCCCTGATCTATTTTAAAGTGGACTTGTATGCACTTCTTATTTCTTTTATAGCGATAGTTGGAAGACCAAAGTACTTTCAATCCAGATAAAATATATAATTCTTTCGGGTAAAAGCTAGTATGTTTATAAGTGTACAATAAATAAATATCACTGGCCGGTCAAAGTGTTAATTCTCAAAGACTCGCATTTTACGCAAGACACGTGCTCATATAATTAATTTTTTGGCATAATTCTAATTATTTATTGTTTTTCAGGTTCTGAAGAAACCGATGTACCCCGTGCGGCCGGCTCAGCCCCCCCTGGCCACCGGGGGCTCGGGGGCCCTGTGTCTGGAACGGACCTGCATAATATCCGTGTTCCGCTTCCTGACCCCCTCAGAGCTGGCCACCTGCGCACTAGTCTGTAAGACTTGGTCACAGTATTCTGTGAGTATATTTAAATTTCTTAAGAGAATGTGCGGTCTGACTTTTCTTCGTACAAATGTATTCCCGTATTTTCTCCTTGGATTATAGTATAGCACTAGAGTGATGATTTTTTTTTTACACACTAGATATCAGGGCGAATTGTCCAAATAAGCGATTATGCATAGCTTACCATTATATTTGACTTTCGATAATAATGTTTTATAGTAACTATGATTATAAGAAAATAAACAAAATAATTGTTATTTAATAAAATCACTACCACTGTTCATGTTTTCCTGCAAAAAAATACTTCGCTAGTCTGTAGAAAAATAGTCTGATTATAGATCTGAAACACTTCTCCCTCTAAATATTTTTTTAAACATGCAAATATGTCTTCTTGCCCGTATTGATTCTCGCGGTTTCGGATGTGACAGGGTTTAAAGAACACCCTGTATATTGTGTACTTATATGCAGCTACAAATTAATGAGCATTTTTTTGTAGAAATCACCACTGGCTACTGATAGATATCCACCATTGTTATCCTCTTTTGTTCCTATGGTTTTTCTTCTTTTTCAGTATTGAACAGTATTGTCTTTTATTGAAGTCAGGACCATCCAAAAACCCTTAAAAGCGCCTAGTTTTATCTGCCATACAAATATGATTACCTAACTATTTAAAAAAAAAAAAACAAAACTTGCCGACTAATTTTTTACGAAATAACGGGGGGCTCAGTTCAGTATTGATCAGTAAAAAACATACCCTATTCAAGATAGATATTACAAGCACCATTAAGTAATATTGTTTTACAGGTGGAGCCGGTCCTCTGGCGCAACATGTACTTTGTCCAGTGCCGCCTCACGGCAGCCCACCTGGCCGGTATAGCGCGGAGGCAACCCCAGTCCCTGGACTTGGAGTGGAGTAGTCTGTCCAGAAGACAACTCACCTGGTAAGAAATCACGCCGTATCTAATAATAGTCCAATATGACTAATATATTTTTAGGGTCTCTGAGATGGTTTGGTCACGTAGAACGAATGGACGACGAAAGAATGGTAAAACAAGTATAAATGGCGAAAATGAACGGCAACGTGAGACGAGGAAGACATAAACCAAAATCTTAAGTCTGGTCATGTCAAAAGCAGACAGAACCGAAGGGCATGTATGACAAGATGTATGAATGTGGAAGAGGCTAGGATTGTATGCTCTCTGCCTACCTCTACGGAGAAATGGCGTGATAGAAGTAGTAGTAGTATTTTTATAGTGACACAATATCTACCCATACTATATATACTTACTTCAGTTTCAAGTAGGCTATTTTTTATTTTCTTTTATTCAAGAAACATACAGTACAATTACATAGTTTTGGACGATATAAAATTAGACTTACTTCTAATGGACCAGTGAAGTTTCCATATTCCATGAAATGCCAAGGTTATTAACAATATTTTGAGTTTGTCCAAATTTTTGTAGACAAGGACTGGATTCAACTCCCTGGGGAGCTGTTTATATTAACATATTACAACCGAGATGAAGAACATTTAAGAGAAGGTAATATAGAAGTCTAGGCATCTACAGGCCTTACGACCTGTCAATGGCTGGTTTAAGTGGCCACTTTACACACTGTGTAACATTCACCATTCTGCTCATATTTGAACATCTATATTTCTTCAATTCTTTCATCTGCTGATGTTTGCGAAGTTAAAGAGCTGAAACCTTTATTTATACGGGTGAGATTCATCTAATTGAATTATTTCACCTACATACTAGGAAGGAATATAAATGTAAATTAACATAATATGGGCAGAATGGTGAATGTTACACAGTGTGTAAAGTGGCCACTTAAACCAGCCATTGACAGGTTAAAAGCCCTATAGATGCCTATACTTTCTATATTACCTTTTCTTAAATGTTCTTCATCTCTGTTGCTAATGTTATTTTATTTTTTCTATTCTGTATTCTAGAGGATTGTCGGCAGGCGGGAAAAAAAGGATGTGGAAGGAACTTACAAATGATACACCACAACACCTAGTTTAAGATTAAAATTATTAAAATCATCGCGATTTTAGGTTGATCGGACGGCTGCCGGCGCTGCGCTCGCTGTCGCTGGCGGGCAGCCCGGGCGCGGCGGCCGTGGGGCTGCGCACGTGCCTGTGCCCGCCGCTGCGCGTGCTGGACCTGTCCTTCTGCCCCGCGCTGGGCGACGCGGCGCTGCGCGAGCTGCTGGCGCCGCCGCAAGACTCGCGCCCGGGGCTGGCGCCCGCGCAGAGCCGCCTGCGCCACCTCACGCTGCTGCGCCTCGCCGGCACCGAGGTCACCGACGTGGCCATGAGGTGATAAATTTTATCGTAATCTTTGCCCTGCTTTGCTTCAATTAGTTCAAATTCCAATACCCGGTAGGGGTATTTACAAAAAAATACATGAATTACATCCAGAGTTAAAGGGGATGCAAACACCACCATGTCCGAACATGCACTAAAATTAGGTTAATAATATTAAGCGATATGTTGCAGGATGTGTGGCGGTGGGGGTTAGGAAGGGGAGCGTATAGGAGGTTGAAAGTTACACGATTGGTTAATTTTTAAATCAAAAAGTGAGCTGTATTGTAAAGATGTTTGGTTATTTATTCATCATCGTTCCCTTTCCGCACCTAATGGTGCATAGGGCACTGCATTGGTACACCAATCGCAGCGTATCTTGATCATTTTTTGTTACATGAAGAAAGGATGATCAGTCTTACGCTTCAGGTACCAGTATGAAAACACCCTTTTAAATAAATATTTCATATCAACCATGTTGGGAATCGGATTATTTATTAGGGGAATATTATTTTTCAAAGCCTTTTAAATGTGAAACACCTCCGTTGCACTTCATTACTTGAATGTAAAATCTCAACTCCCGTATCCTTATTAAAATTGTGATTTTATTTATGAGATGATTGGCAAAAATTTTGAAAAATTATTATTATTTAAACATCTCATGTGTTCTTTAATGCAAATTTAAGTTTCTTCTTCGGTCGTCGCTCTAGATTTCTGGTAAAATCATTCGATGTGTATGGCATTGATCTGTAGACGTTGTACATACGTAGATTGTTTCTTTGATGTAGAGTATCTATGATGTGCGAAGTACTGCTATCCAGATGAGATGACTAAACCTTTTTTTGAATTTGTCGACGCCGATTTTGGCTCGTATCATGAGTGCTGAAGATGCAGTAAATCGAGCTGTTGCCCTGCGCTATCGATCTATAGAAGTTGTGTCCGCACCACGATGACCAGTGGTAGATAATTGATCAGCTGGTGATGTCTCCTCTCCTACGTTATTGGACTAAGTTTCCGTGTATTACTCTGCGCAGGTACGTGACGCAGGCACTGCCCGCGCTGGCGGAGCTGGACCTGTCGTCGTGCGCGCGCGTGACGGACGCCGGCGTGGCCCAGCTGAGTGCCGCGAGGGATCTGGAACGCCTGAGCCTCGCCGGCTGCCGACTCCTCACCGAAGCGGCCCTCGACCACCTCTCGTCCTGCGAGAAGATTATCCGGTGAGTCTTCTGAAAGAAACATAACCTTCTGTACCTGATAAGGAAAATCTTTTCCCATATTACCAATCAGTGGAATAAAATATGTTTCTCTTTAGATCTTTTTTTAAATGATGTCTGAAGAAACATGTCCCATCTCTTCCTTAACTTTTAATAGAACATATCGTGGTTATACAAGTAAAAGTGACTATTTGCAAAAATGACCAAATTGACATTATTGACTTTTTGACATCGTATTAGCATAATGCTTGACTGGTAAAAATGCCAAGTCTATCTGACACTCCAAAAAAAATTTAATTTGTAAAATATGTGACCATTTGATAGAAGCTCACAGATTTTTGACAAGTAAAACTTAACACACACAGTAACTTTTATTAGCAAATTTAAGATCCAGAGAATTGAGAAAGTAACAGTTAGTCAATTTTACTTGTAGGTGATGTCACCAGTGAAGAGTTAGTTAGAGTTAGTGGTCAGTAGTTAGTAAGTTAGTATATGTTTTGTATTTGACAGATACGGTGTTTTTTTAATAAAAAAATCAATAATATTATTTATTCTTTAGATTATTACAGAACACTTCTTAGTTATTTGTTCTTTTTCATTTATTTTGTATTTCTGGATTAACCTTCATAAATATAAAAAAAATGAATATTTTGAAATAAAAAATCCCAAAAACATAATTTATAGTTATAAAATAAAACACTACCTCCTTCAATGAACGAAACAAAAATGATTATCTGCAAGATTTCATGTCAAATTTTACAGGTAAATTTGATTAAGTTTTTCAATTTTTTTTAAATATAAAAGTAATAATTGAAATAAGTTTATACTTTACATTAAAGTTGAAAGTACCATACATATAATGTAAAATTACCAACCACCTACTTGAAAAATCTGATCTTTGAGAAGCAATTGAACTCTAGAAAAACACTAAAATGGCTCCCCTGAACATTATTGATTTTGTCACTTGGTCAATTTCTCTTGTATCCCTACGATATTTTGCGTTGACTGATTTAATGTCTTGAAAACCGAATAAAATATGTTCTTTTTACGATAATAAACATATTCCGTTGTCCTCTTCGCTTTATCATATTAAATTCAGTTTTTTATACATCAACTTGTTAAAACAATTATACCTATAAATTCATTTATTAGACATACCTGTAAAAATCATAATGGACTCAGTATTAATGTAGAAATTTTCTTCATGGAGTTGATTATTTGGGATAGTCGCTGAATGTACATCTTGAGTGATTTATAATAGGCATATCTAGACTTGCCTCCTGAGGAGAGCCTTAACCACACTTGCTTACTTTACAAGACATCAGGTTCTCAACGTCCTGGACGTCCACTGCTGACTGTTCGTCGGCAGTTTATGTCAGAACTTAGGTATGAAAACCTGACTTGGGAGAACGTAAAGGTGTTGGCAGCCAATAGAGATGCACGGAGGCTCTTTGTGGATACCATATGCTCCAACTAGGGAGCGGAAATGGAATGATGATGATATCAAGGGTTTACTGACAGAATGCATTAAGTCATTAAAACAAGTTCCGAGATAATTGCATTCAAAGCTTTTTTATTCTTTCAACGCCTTATCTCCCACAATTTTCTTTTTTTAAAATGAGTAATCTATGCATATCATAAAATTTATAGAAATGTTTTAAGACTGTTTACTTAATGCATTCCGTCAGTACAGCCTCGATATGTATCGCATGTAATGTATGTGTATGTGTATGAAATTGGCAAAAAGACAAATAAATACCTCCATTGTTTGGTCAATCCTTCAATCCCTTCAACTACGTATGCTCCCTCCACTCAATTTGTTTTTTTACCATTTCCAGTCTCGACCTGAGGCACGTGCCCCTCGTGTCCACCCAGGCGGTCATCAAGTTCGCGGCCAAATCCAAACACAACCTTCACGTGAAGGACGTGAAACTGGTGGACAGAAGAAAAACCAAATGAACTCAGTTTGAAGCCGCACCGCTCCACGTTACCGCAGGCCCGTAAGGCTCGATACATATTATTTGTACATACGCAAAGCCGGAACTGTATTTTCCAATCACACGTCGGTGAAATTATATTTGCTAGTATTTTTTCACTGTGATCGCATGATGTATGCGTATTTAATTTTTATTACATCGTTCGACTCCTAATTCGTATCGCACCGAATACCGGCTAAATTAAAAATATGTATTTAATTATTAACTTAAATTTTAATTACAATACGTATTTATTAGGTTCTTATTTTCGGTTGCTTTGCAATTTCTGTGTGTTTGAGGCTTTTATTTTTGACCTTTTTAATCTCACGGGGCCAATTGTCGGTCTCAAAGATTTCACGCTATTTTTTCATGTAAATCCTTTGTCGGCCTCTCGGTCAGTGGTCGGCGCATTTGCATACAGTGCAAGTTGTCTCGGTTCGATTCCCGGCAAAATAAAATATTTATTTAAATTGGTGTTTTTACACCGCAATATTTCACGGTACCTGAAGTGAAAGATTGTCGATCTTGCCTTCATGCAATAAAGGATTATCTAGAAACACTGCATTGGTAGAATGCAGAGCCCTATGCACCATTAGATGTGACTAAGGGAAAGACGGTGATAAAGAAATTTTAGAATTTCAACACATGGTGATATTTTTTCCTTTTTTTTGTGCAAATTCAACGGCTAGCAAATAAAGTATAATCCACTGTTTTCTCACGCATTCTGCGCATAATAGGCTGGATTTAAAAAGGTTGAACACAATTTTGGCAATGCAATCTTCAGTTTTTTTTTTCTGTGTGAATTTATTTAAATTTTAAACGAGTATTAAACATAAGGTCTTATTTTAAACAACGGAGGCTTATGGAAATATCCAAATACACAAATAATTTACTACTGACAGTCAGGTCGGGGGTGAAATTGGCCGCAGTTTGCCGCAAAGTGTGGTTAACGTACTTGAATTGATAAATTCATCAGATCAAATATGGCAATGTTAGTTTTATGTAGTTAAAACACCAATAAATATAAATGTGTGGAAAACCTATAAGCAACTCGAACAATAGAGTATGTTAGTGGATTTAGGGCTCAGACGGTTGAATTGAAAAATGTTCCAAAACAAGTCACTTAAATTTCAACTGATAGATGAATTGTGTTGTTTAATAGACAGAATAATTAATGTTACACAATTTGTGAGGTGATCATACGAATCAGCCAATGACAGGTCATCTTATAACCGAGTTGTGGTATGTGATAGAGCCTTAAACTAACAGATCCGAGGCTCGAGGTTCTAACCCCGCTGTACTACGATTTGATTTCCACTTTCTAACAGTGCGTTTCGAACTCGTCTAAAATGTTAATATATGGGTAAATTTCAAGAATTAAATTTTATGTTCTTCTTTTTCCGTCTTGCTTGATGTCGAGCGTCATGGTCTTTTGGGATGTCAGGCACCAGGTGTGTAATACGCTTTCATTCCTCCGGGTCCGGGCCAGCGTCTAACGAGGACCTCGTTCCGTCAGTTCATTTATTTTGTTGTTCCATCTTGTAGGAGACCGTCTTCAACTATCCCTGTTACTACCAGTTTTTTTAGACTCCTCATTATTTCGTGCGATATGTCCAAAATGAGATAAAATCCATTTTCTACACGTTGTGGAGTCATTCAGTTATTGATAGTTCCTCGGTGGATGGAGACGCTTCTATAAATTTGACTACTAGCAGCGAGTTTTTAACCAATAACTCCTCGGACCAAACATTCAAATTTTAAATGGTGAAAAATTAAAGGCTACTTGAAATCAAATATTTGTTGTATTTAAAAATAAAGTTGTTTAAAGTACAATTTATCCAGAATTGACCACTAATTATTCAAATAAAACATTCAAATATATATTAGAAATGTTTGTTGTATAAAATGTGAATACAATACCTCGAATCAAAGTAAACCTTCACAACTTTGTTATTTTAAAGGATGTTTTTTTTTTTTTAGTAAGAACTCTTGTATGGACTCGGCCGAGAATCAAAATATAACATTTTGAGTAGTTGTTTTAAAATCGCAGTCTTCAAATTCTCTTATGACTTATAATCAATTAAAAATATTGTTTTTATCCAGCTGACATACTCGAAAATTCCATTAAGGCCTTATGTTTTTACTAGCTATTATTTACCTAAAACTAAATATAATTCTTATGTTAATTGTGTGTGAATTTGGTTTAAATGTGATCGTGTCATATTCTTGATTTAGTGTTTGGTGTGACGTAGGATGTTATCTTTAAGAAAACAAGCATTTAAAAGCAAATATGTACCCATAATGTACCTCATTGAACTATTCAATATGTTATGAAGCATCAACTTAAGAATGAGTGCCAAAATAAATACATTCTCTATGGATCCGATATTAGTTAAAGTGTTGCTAGAAGAAAAAAAATCTCAATAAAATCAGGTACCAGCTCAAGGGTAGCAATAAAATACGGGAGATTTTATTTCAAACCAAACAAGAATCGACCCTAAGACACTAGACGTAGCAGCCCGATGCGCTAACCATGTAACTACAAAAGGGATGTTTTCATTAAATTTAATTAAATTTTTAAAATATGTTTCTTCAGCTCATTATAAATATTTCAGTTTGATTTTTGTATATGAGTGAAAAATTATGCCTACCAAATGAACTCCCCTACCCGGACTTACCCGCTATTCTCCTATGTTCAATTTCAAAGACACTAAAAATATTTCCATGTGTCTTATTTGCCATTAATTTTTTTAACGTAGTTTCATTAAAAAACTAATAAAGTGCCTTTAGAATGTAAAATAAAATATTGTTCGTTTTATATTTTTAATTAAATTAGAAATGTGAATTCTTGCGTTGATGCTTCATAACGTAACGGAATTTTGTTTTTCCACTTTTAAGAATATAATTTGTTATTTAAGGATGCATTCAGTCGTGTTGACTCTATTCGCTGTCGAAACATATTGATTCAATTTATAAAATCAGTTAAAAATAATTAAAAATAGTTTTCTCAAATAATTATGTACTTAAATTTGAAAAAAAAATTGTATTACTATTAAATTCTTTAATATTTGTGAAAGTGTAATTCTTAACAAAACTATAATATTGAAATACCTTGAATACTTCATTAAAAGTGTTAAAAACTCTTATTTTTATTTATAAAGTAATTTTCAAGTGTGGGTATAACACATACAGTATTTTTTTGCCACAGAACTGAGGCTTGCCTTTTAGGCTATATTTTATTTTTCTCGTTATTTACTTATTTTAAAAATAATAATGTTAAACGTCGCTCAAAAGTGCTCTTGAAACACAGCGAAATTCACCATTGATTTAAAATTGAGAAATTTTCAAAATTGAAGAGACAATCTATGTAAATAATTGTTTATTATATTTTATTTTGATAAAAAAATGTTTTGACAGTAAATAAGTGAGTCTCGCACATAAACCAAAGTTTACAATATAAAATAGGCGCAAATCAAGTGTAATAATCTAAGGTTATTGTAAGCGTATTGTTAAATCTTCCGCTTCGAATTGAACTATGCTGACGAACTCAATCCAAAACGCGAGTTGAATAATTCAGAATCCTCGGAAACTCATTATCTAACATCAGTGAGTCTTTTTTGTCATTTATCGACGAACGTATCGTATGTAGTATAGCTGTATATTGTCCTCAAGAGGCACCCGATTACAGCCCAAAAAAAAAACAGGGATTGAAAAATTACATTGTGTTTTCACCGGGAATTCCTATATCAATCATTATCATTAAGTCTATTTGGAGCATAGTTTAATTTCGTAGCTGTTGTAATTTACAAAATAAGCTTTTGATGGTCAATTAAAAAGCACTATGCCTTCATGTAAATTTTGTAATTTAAGATAAATCGCTTGTGATAGCTTGTTTTCTAAATATATTAGTATTGTAGGGAAGTATTAGATTTAAATAAATATATTTATAAAACAAGACTGTGATAAATATTGGCGTAAAACAAATTGTAAGAAGGTAATAAATTAAAAATAAATTATAGAAATGGCAAAAATAATATCAATAAAAAATCTCACACGTAGCGCACATTCCAATCTAACTATACTTTCTGAGGGCATTTGTTTTATAGCTGGCCAAAATTAGGTAGTCAAATAATTTTTAATAACCCCGCTGATTTTTTATGGTTTGTCGTGATTCTGGGGAAAAGTATTTTGTTTTATTTTTAAATATTTTTTTTCTAATATTTTATTCTTGGCCATACTGTTTTTGTGATGAAAAACTACATCATGCAAAGTACGCATAAACTACATCATGCAAATTCTATGCAAATCTTACGATAAAAACATATTTTTCAGTATAATTTGCAATCAGCGCACGTCTCGCAGGTATAGGTTGTGTTTTTATCAGTAAACTGCATTTAAACATTCAAATAGTCAAATTACCACTAAGTATTTTTAATTATTATATCATAAATTTAAGAGGAATTCCATTGGAAATTATATTTTTCCCAGTCGACTTGCATTTTCTCACTGATTTTCTGTTCATTTGTACCTGCGGTCACATCTATATTATGTCAATGTTATTTTGTTTTTACTCACTAAAAATTTGTTTGCTTTGATTTTTAGTGTACATTGCATCGGTATATTATTGGAAACATTTGATGTGGAAAAATCTAAAAGATTAAAATCAACTTTTTACTCGGAAAAAATGTTTGGAAATTCAAAATTATTTAAACTAAAATAAATAACATTTTTTTAATGTTTTAAAATTACTGGAAAACGGCTATTTTACTGCATTAATGTTGAAATCGTGTCATTTAAAAACTATCCAGTGAATTTTATCATTTTGACTCGCACAGTTGCATTATATATTATTTGGTATTAGGTTACTTTCATAAATGTGCAGTGTTTTAATAAGTGCAAAACCTTATTATATGGTCAAGAAACCAACACAAAAGTGTAAACAATACATGTATAAATTCATTCAGAAATGCAAATAGCTGTTTTTATCATTAAAATTAATAGAATTATGAAGAAGAAAAAAACAGTAACAGTTAAAAACATATTTTTAAATATAAACATGCTCCATTTCCAACCATACATGTTTACTCTTAGAGTAATAACCTAATAGAGTCGCCCACACGGAGAAAAACCATTCTTTGATTATTGACCAAGAAGTTAGCCACAGATTACGGCAGTACGAAGGGCCGTAGGTACTTGGGTTGAGAACTGCAAGCGCTCGCCAAAACCAAACTAAAATCAAACCAAGAATTTGGAACGATTTTGTTTAATGCGAATACAGCCTAAAGGCTTCTCTAGACAATGATTACTCCAGAGTGTTTACTAATGCAATACAAGTATATTATATTTAAAGAAATGAGAAGTTCCGATAAGAATGCGATTGTTGGTCCCCTATTTTATTTGATTCCAATGTTTATTTACTGCACCACCGTACATCTTAAAAAGAACAGATATTTATAATTCGTTGGTAATATTTTAAAAGTTTATATTTTAAGAAATATATTTTGGTGTGCCCTATTTCGTTCAGTATTTCTTTACCTATAATAATGACATACTATCCCACCCCTTTAGTGGTATCCAAAATTAGCTTTAACATTACACAATTTTATTTGAACTCAATCTTGAATAATATTTAGGCTAGGAATAATTGTAATATAATTAACATAACCACTAGAATAAGCTACAATAAACAAAGTCTTATAAATCACTCTTTGTAATAGATACACTATTTATAGAAGTTTGTATGTTTATGTTATTATTCATAATTTGTAAGTCAATGTAAATAGGTGACGAATAAATATTTAGAAGTGAATTTATTGTTTTATTACGAACTAATTGACAAATAAACCTTGGATTTTTTCTCGCAACCGGCGGGAATTGAACGCGCGATGCCAGTTTCGCAGTTGGCCATCTAACCAACTGCGCCACGGCGCCTGTCTAAGATGTCCGCCAGTCTGCCAAAGATGTGTTGCAAATATTATACATATCGCACCGTGAGTGTAAAACTAATGTGAGAGCAAATTTCTCTTCAGGCTTACTAGCGTCACTAGCGTGAAAGTGTAAAAGGAAAGTAAGTTAAAATTTAGAACATTTATGTATTATAGATGTATTAAAATAATTAATATGATTTTTTTATAAAAAGGTTTGAAATCTTCTTTAAGTAGAGATGGACCTGGGTCCCACAACAAAGCTATTATAAAATATTTTACAGTAAGTATATTTAGAATTGATGTGTTTTTTTTTTGTTTTTCATTCCACATTTCAATCAGATTTTTTTTTACTAAAATACACCTAATCTCATCTATGGTTATATAAAATATTAGCTTGAAATCTCTATGATATTACCAAAGCAAAACATTTCAATATTTTAAAATATATTCATAGAAATAATCGTTTTTCGCTGCCATTCAAAAGTGGTCTGAATCCTAGCGAATATAATATTAAATTTTAGACATCTATGGTTGGGTAGAAAAACTACAATGGACTCTGATGACAAAGCAGAATGGATTAAGTATTCGCTATTAATAAAGAAATTTAGCCATCTATATTTCAGTAGAGAAACTAAAATAAATAACATTTTCTTCAATAAACACTCGTCATCATCCATTCCTTTTCCGCACCCCATGGTGCATAGGGCACTGCATTAGTACACCCATTGCAGCCTATCTGGATCATTTTTGTTACATGAAGGTGACATGATTAGTCTCACGCTTCAAGTATCAGTCCAGGGACTATGAAATATTCTTAGTGTAAAAACACCCGCTTTTAAATAAAAGCCGAGACCTCTTGCATGGCACGCAAACGCGCTGGCCATTACACCACTAAGCCGACTACAAACATTTATGTTCTACCTAATAAATTCTCGTGCCGATCTTTTTTAATAAAAAATAAATGAGTGTATTTTTTTCGTGCTCAAAATTTACAATTTATGAAGCAGTTAATATTTTTATCAGGAATTCCTATTAAAAAATATATATATAATACGATCATTTAAAAGCAATAAAGATATTGTATTATTATTATTATATAAATAATCAAAACATTCGCATTCAATGCAAAAAACGCCTATAATTTTCTTATCGCGCATTATTTTTATAACGTTATAAATAATAATCGAAACAAGTAAGTACGTGCCTACACAAACATTATTGAAAATTCTTTTGCATACCTATATCAAACATAATAATCTTTTAGCATCACTAAATGCGTAAAATTTACAATTTATCGCTTAGTTTTTTCACGCGTCAACAGACCAGGGGCGTCCGATGTAGATATTCATCTAATTATTTCGGAAACATTAAACAAGGAATTTTATTGATTTGGGCTGTCACTGGCATCCAATACGCATCAAGGTATGTGCGTATAATGATTAGGTACTACAGTAATACAGTACTGGCGAAATAGGGAAATCTCGGATACCAAATCTACTGGAACACCCCGGGAGTAAAATGGCTTGTACTTAAATCGACATTCCGCGCTACAGAAGGGGACGGTTTAATAAAGATATCTGTGACGAATCTAAACATTAGATACTTCTATTAAAACCAGAGGGAAGAAATATCCAAAACGTCATAAATCAGAAAGCTATGTTCTATCTGCAGAAACAATGAGAAATTTCAGTGAGAGAGGAAACTCCAGTTTAATATGTATATATATAAACTATGTATATATCAGTGGCGAGCCGTGTTTTATTTTATAGGTAATCTATTAAAAATATTCATTAATTTGTACTACATATAAGTACTTACATAACATGTAAGTAATGTAATTATAAATGACATTTTTTTTGTGGTTCTGTGGAAATCAACTCAAACAACAATTATTATTAACCACGCGATAAACGTGGCTTTATTCTACACTATTTTAATACAACACTTGTTCAAAAGTTTATTAACAAATACCACAATGACATTCCGCAGATATTTCTATTATGATCTGTCATTGACAGTACTGTCAAGACTTGAGCACTGGCCGATTTCTTTTTATATAAATAATGCCTAAAACGGCCACTGCGAACGCCACCTGTCCTATGTGATACATAAAATGTCATCGGCTTTTTTTAGTACTAAAACAAACTTGCAGATTACAAATATTATTAGAAGATTCTCTATTTGGAAACTAGTATTTCAAACATTATTTCCGAAGTACTATTTTTCTTTGATGGGCTACATCATATATATATATATATATATATTTAAACATATTATATCCATATCAAAATTGTTTTTGTGCCAAAAATTAGAGCATAAATGCTAATTTAAAAATTGTACTGCGAAGTCTCTCTAAAATGAATGAAAAATAATATTTGAAAAAAAAAATTGAACTACTTTGAAAAGTCACAGGTTCAGATAAACACGTGTTATGAATAACAAATGAGGAAGTTCGTGTTCCAGCCCAGTAGTTCAATCACAAATAACTATCGATGTGCTAATAAGCGGCGTGATAACAATTTCTCACCATGGCTGTTTATCGTATTCGTGACCACAATGCAATATCCGTGAACACCTAATATTAAATGTCAAAATATTTACGTTTCGCGACGCATAATCCTGCTGCGCAATCACTTATTTAAATTTCATCGGTGTAAATATGGAAAATATTCCAAAACTGCTATTTTTTTTTATTTATTGATTATTTATCATGCTATTTATTGCATTTAGCCAGCGGTTGGCGAGCCAAATGTCAAGAAAAGCAGTCGCCATAGTAATTGTAATTTGATTTTCACTTTTTTTATTAGAAACTCTTTACTTTTCATCACAATGCAATATCCGTGAACACCTAATATTAAATGTCAAAATACATTCGTTTCGCGATCACATTTTTGAATTTCATCGGTGTAAATATGCCAAATTGGCAAAACTGCTATTTTTATTTATTATTTATAGAGTTAGAAACTAGCTTAAATATATATTCTCTTTAAGACCGTCGAAATAAATCCGACCTTCTAGTCCAATTTGAAATTCTCAACTCACTCTTTGATGCGCTTGAACTACTGAGCTCAGTAAAATTAAATATCCCAACTAGAAACCTCAGATAAAACTTACTCTTTCATACCGACAACCACAGAACTAACTATGGTTTTCATTTCCCTATGCCCAGAATTCTTAAGTCTGCCAACAAACATACCAGTCTTGATTTCTTTGATAACAAGTTGTCTTCTTTCAAACGATTACTGAATCAAATTCAATTATAAACACCTCTCTCCCGCTTCCACTCCCACCGAGTCTACCATATACCATTGTGTCTTTCTGCTTTCCTTAATAATAATGTTCTATTTATAAATATGTCCATAAAAATTCCCAGTGAGCGTATATATATTTAAAATATATTTTTTAAATATCATGCTATTAATTGCATATAGCCGGCGGTTGGCAAGCCAAATGTCACGAAAAGCAGTCGCCATAGTAATTGTTATTTAATTTTAACTTTTTTGTATTAGATACTCCTTACTTTTTTGCAAATGCAAGATGTTGTATTATTTTTTATAGTAAACAGCGATTTTTCGCAAATAAACTGTATTTATTTACGGGGAAAACAAACCGACACGAGCGTTTACTTAGAGATTACACACGCGTTGACTTATGACTGCGATAACTTAAGCATGTTCATTATTGTTCATTGTGATTGCTCAAATGCTTAGCATGTTTTTAAGCACGTCGATAGTTATTTGTGATTGAGCTACTGGGGCGTTCATGACCCTGCTACGACGCTGTGTATGAATGTAGATAAAGATGATGAAATAAAGGTTTCAACTCTTTAACTTCACAAACATCAACAGATGAAAGAATTGAAGGAATATAGATGTTCAAATATGGTCAGAATGGTGAATGTTACATAGTGTGTAAAGTGGCTTCTTAAACCAGCCAATGACAGGTCATAAAGCTAGGGTTTCCTAGGACAGCGGTGCCCGTATTTTAACGGCCGTAGTGAATGGTGATGCAATGGACAGCCGTCGTAAAGGTGACTAGAGTGTGGTTTTCTAGGAAAACGGTGTTATCAACACCATTTAACACCGTTTTCCTAGGAAACCACTCTCTAATCACCTTTACGACGGCTGTCCACTGCATCACCGTTCACTACGGCCGTTAAAATACGGGCACCGCTGTCCTAGGAAACCCTAGCTTAAGCCCTGTCGATGCCTCGACTTCGATATTTCCTTCTCTCAAATGTTCTTTATCTCTCTTGTAATATGTTAAGAGCAGATATTATGTGTACCGTGGGGTACTAGACCCGTCGGTACATACTAATGATCCTACGTCAAAACTTGAAGATAGAGTGTCGGTAGTATATCTGCTTAATCCCTCGGGAGAATTTATCTTCAACTGTGACGTCACGGTGAAGGTGTGATGTCCTTACCTTTCGATCGCAATCGCGGCCCTGCTAACAAATCAAACGACAGTAATAATATGATGTAATAGATAGATTAGGTACAGTTAATCCACATTGCTGAGGTCAGTAGGAAGTGATCCGGTGAAGTCACCCCGTGGCACAACGATTTTAAAACTTAATGAAGATTATTCGATGTTTTTTCATCCAATTTGGCTTCTGTGCATCATAAAATATATCTACGCATAAATATGTAGGTGTGCTCACCAACGTACCGTCAATACTCACGTGGGCATGGTACCCAACATCGCCACATAAACAAACTATTCACTACTTTTTTTTATTCTTAAAAGCGCTTTTTTATGTATATTTATTCTGCCTGTGTAAGAAAAGGTTTAAGCGTATATCTTGTTGTGCTATACTTAGTTATAGAGGTGCTAAACTTGCTTTGTTTCTTTGTTGTTCTCAATATGTGTTATTTTCTAAATGTTAATATTATTTATGTCCCGAATTGAGTTGTTGTAACTCCTGGAAATGTAATTCAACATATTATATTTGTAAAATACTTTGTGTTATATGATTTATAAATAAAATAAAATAAAAATTAATAAAACAAACAGTGAGTATAGAACGCCATCTACATTCATACATCTTCTCATGCACGCACCCCGATTATTCCTACTCTTAACATGTCCATCCTCAAGTATTTGATGGACTCGGTCGTGCCATGTCTTTCTCGGTCTTCTTCGTTTTCTGCATCCATCAACATTCGCATCGTAGATCCTTGTGGCCGTTCTTTCAATGTCCATTCGTTCTACATGTCCAAACCAACGCAACACCCCTTTCTTGAATCTGTCGATAATGCATGTTTCAGCCTTACACAGTTCACGGATCTCGACATTTGTGCACCTATCATACATCATTTTACCACACATTCGCCTGAGGGATCGCATTTCGCCACATAAATGAACATGTTTTTAGATTAATATATAAAGAAGTTCAGAGGTTTTTTCAAACTAAGCTAAAAAAAAAAAATATTTTTATATTTTATGTATCATGTCTCGTGGTGTAATGGTCAGCGCGTTTGCCTACCACGCAAGAGGTATTGGGTTCGATTCCCGACATGGTTGATATGAAATATTTATTTAAAAGGGTGTTTTACACTGGAATATTTCACAGTCCTTGGACTGGTACCTGAAGAGTAAGACTAATCATCTTACCTTCGTGAAACAAAAATGATCAAGATACTCTGCAATTGGTGTACCAATGTAGTGCCCTATGCACCATTAGATGAGGAAAGGGAACGAACATTAACCACTCTCTAGGGGGTACTGTCGGCCTCGTGGTGTAACGGTCAGCGCGTTTGCCTACAATGCAAGAGGTCTCGAGTTCAATTCTCGACATGGTTGACAGGAAAAAAATATTTAAAGGGTGATTTCACACTAGAATATTTCATAGTCCCTGGATTGGTACCTGAAGCATCAGACCGATCACCTTACCTTCATGCAATAAAATTGATCAAGATACCTACTCTACGATCGGTGTACAAATCCAGTGCCCTATGCAGCATTAGGTGCGTAAAGGGAATGCTGAGGGGGTAGAGAAGATTTAGAATAACACCTCTGGATAATCCAGCTAACATTTTCACTGCTATTCGGAACGCTCTCGCGTATTTTGTACGTAAACACGCGGGATAAAAGCTTTTTTTACGGCCGCGAGAGTGGTTCAGAATAGCATCGACGGGTGATATAAAACTTTGTTTTATCAACGAGTTTTATATCACCCGTCGCGCGATGGGAGGAGTGCTCTCCCGAAACTGTTGTAGTGTTCATGTAAAATAATAAAAATTGTGTTACACTAATAACAAAGTTTTATTTTCATAATAATAATTTATAATGAAGTGTATCGAAGTGAATGCCGATTCAATTAACAATATTATCTTAATCATGCTTACGCTTTAGCGGTGCTATTATGAACCGCTCTCGCGGCCGTAGAAAAAGCTTTTATTTTATGATTAAGATATGCTGAGATCAGTTTACCAATGCAGTGCCCTATGCACCATTAGGTGCAGAAAGGTAATAATGATGTTGATGAGTTCATTTATTTAAAGTATTTTGTACCTATGTAGTTTATAACACGTTTCGCTGAAAGGAATCGTACCTCAAATACGAATCAAGCTTAGCCTACGGCGTCATGTAAACTAGGCTATATATCATGATTCGAACCTGGATAGATAACACCGAGATTAGCTGCCCACGGCGAGAGAAGAAGAAGAAGATGCTACATATCATCGAAACCATTTTTAATTGGTTAAGAAATTTATTTTCAAAAACTACATCGCAACTGATAAAGTAATCATCAATTTATAAATCCATTAAACACATTATCATTAGTTGGTTCGGAGGAACTAGTGACGTCGAGAAACTTTGTCATACAAGTAATATTTTTTTTAAATAATTTTAATAATTTTTAATTTATTTAATTCTACTATTCCGACGTTGCTGATATTTTTCACTTAAAGTATAGCTTATATAAATCAACTCTATTTAATCATTTCAAAGATGATGAACGATAATATACATTTTTTAGATTATAGTGCTTTCTATGTTTACTTTTGTATGGGTACTATAGTGTACCATATTTACGTGTATACTTATTTTTTAAATGACTTTAATTGTCATTATTAATAACTACTTTTTTAATTATTTTTTTTTTGAGACAAAAGAATTTTATTGTATTTAATATACATATATTTTGTACCTTTTAAAGAAAAATATATATATAAATTATTTTCCTTTTAAAATTTTATCTGCACACATTGTTTAACAATTTTTTTAAATCTAAATATGTTCTTTATACAAAATTGCTGTGTTATATGTATAGTATTTATGTAAAATAATACTTTTGTATTTAATTTTAAGTTTTTCACATTATATTAAAATGTTCATATTATTTTTAATATGTATCTTTCTAAGTTAAAAGGCACTGCGTGCCGTGTATATTAATAAATTCTCTAATTTTTACCGCGTATTAGAAGAAAAAAATTATATCTAATTGCCTGTAGCGCTGAACTTCCTTATTATGATAGAATTTTATAACAGATATGAGCTATATCCTTGCAGCTACAAAGCACATGGGCGCATTTTTTAAATTAAAAAATAATGATAGTTTTATGTGATGTTGTAAATTATGTAGCCTATAAAGTTATATTTTGGCCGATACCATTTTTTAAAATCAGTTTAAGGGCGTCAAAAAAGAAAAGAAAAAACGGTGTCAGTGTCTAACAACATGTATCCTATCAGCACGTTGGTTTAATAATATAGTGGTGAATAGTAGAATTTGCATGTTAGTGTAAATTAGTGTCCCGATGAAACCAGTAGACATAGAAAAGTCGATAAGTGATGGTACACAAATATTTAATAACATTTATTTTTAAAAATACTGCCTACTCAGAATCTATTCAACATGAAATTGTAAACCACCCCTAAGTATAATAATTGTCTTTGAGGGTAGGTGCCTACTCTAAGTGCCTACCTTAACTCTTAAAAGACTGTGGTAAATAATTCCTTTGCGCGCGGTGATGCAGCATCGTGTTACCACAAGCAAAAAATGGAATACCCCAAAGTTCGGACATTAAAAGAAAACACGGAGACATATTGTCAAATAATTCCTTTTCCATTATTTAAAAAAACAAACATATAATAATTTAGTCCTGTTATAGCAAAATAAATTAAAAATCAATATTAAGCCAGTTATCCTACGTGCGTGCGTGCATCCCCCCTCACTGTCAACAACCGACTGAATCTCTTTTCTCACAAACACCGGCCACAGAACAGCATCTCTGTCTTTCTTGTTATGAGTTCTATCTTCGTGCTCTTTCTTATGCTTATTTATTGCAGTAATTGGCGTCACATTCATTCTTCGCGTAGCAAGGAAATATATTTTTTGTATAAAAATCCAGCATAGTTATACAAAATTAACTTTCCAAATACGGTCTGTAACTCAATCACAAATAACTATCGACGTGCTTAAAAACATGCTAAGCATTTGAGCGATCACAATGAACAATAATGAACATGCTTAAGTTATCGCGGTCATAAGTCAACGCGTGTGTAATCTCTAAGTCAACGCTCGTGTCGGTTTGTTTTTTGTTTTACTCGTAAAAAAATTCAGTTCATTGGCGAAAAATCGGCGTTTACTATAAAAAATTATACAATATATTGCATTTGCAAAATAGTAAAGAGTTTCTAATAAAAAAAGTGAAAATTAAATTACAATTACTATGGCGACTGCTTTTCTTGACATTTGGCTCGCCAACCGCTAGCTAAATGCAATAAATAGCATGATAAATAATCTATAAATAAATATAAATAGCAGTTTTGGAATATTTTCCATATTTACACCGGTGAAATTCAAATATGTGATTGCGCAGCAGGATTATACGCCGCGAAACGTAAATATTTTGACATTTAATTCTAGGCGTTCACGGATGTTACATTGTGATCGCGAATACGATAAACAACCACGGTGAGAAATTGTTATCGCGTCGCTTATTAGCACGTCGATAGTTATTTGTGATTGAGCTATTGAAAATGTCCATTTGAAGATTACAAAAAAAAACAACTTCATCATTTAAAAAAATAAGATAGATTTGTATCGTATGTCGACTAGTGTGACATCACAGCCATCTGTTAAGTTTTTAATTTTTTACTTTTTGTTTGTTTTTGTGAGTTTATTGATAATTTTAAGTTGCCAGAATCTCACTCGTCCATGCACTTTGTAGCTGCAAGACGATTAGTAATCTAGCTTCAATAGGTAAATGTTATCAACTATCAAATATCCAAATTTAGTAAATGAGGTCTAGAATTCCAACCGTCCATGCGCTCAGTAGCTGCAAGACTTGTTGTAATCTAACTTCTATTTTTATACATTTGTTTTTTTTTATTTATAATATCACTAAATCTCTAAACTTTATTGTCAAATAAAAAAAATGTAAATGGGGGCTAGATTTCTTATTGTCTATGCGCTCTGTAGCTGCAAGACGTGCTGTAATCTAGCTCCTGTATATCATAATTGGAGACGAGGAACAAGAATCTTAACCGTCCATGCGCTCTGTAGCTGCAAGACGTGGTGGGATATTTATTTATTGTACAGCGCCCTTGAGGTGATTTTCAGAAAAACTATATAAATTATCTAAATATATATTTACATAAGAGTTGATATATCAGTATGTACTTAGGTAGGTACTAGCAACATTTCCCTCCCTTCCAAAACAGCTCGATATTTTCGCACCACTACACCAAAAATCAATCTAAAATAATGATTCGAAATAGCGTACCAAGTCACCAGTCATAGACATAGACATTTTAAAACTTAACGTCGAATTAGAAACGCGTCACTGCTGAGTTAATCAAATGTTGCCACAATAACACTATTCTGCAAGGGTAAATCGGATTTTAAATTTAGGCCGAGAATGGTGAAGTGTTATGTTTGGTCTGTTGTGTTGTATGGCGCAGAAACATGGACGTTAAAAGCAAACAATATGAGCCGGTTGAAGGCAGTCGAGATGTGGACTGATTAGGTCAGCAATGTAGAGGTCTTGAGGAGAGCTAATTACAACAGACAAGAAAATATCACATACTACGAATACCGATAGTAATATATGACATAGCTTTAGAATAATCAATTGTATTTTCAAAATCAATATGGATATTGCGGAGAAATGTTTTCATACATAAATGTAAAAAATAAATTTAATAAAATACGTTGCCAGAAAAACGCGACATGTTTGGCCTTGGTTGTGACGTCAGGATTCATGATAATTTTCCAAACAAATTTCAATAGCCAGGAACAAATAAACATAATTTTTACAATAATTTAATTTCAATTTTACTATTGTTAAGTTTATTTAAATTCATATTCTTATTTTTTTATTTTTTTATTTAATTATTACTATAATTATTAATATACATTTAAAAAATTATTATTTTTACTAGACTATATTAATATTCTATTCGATTGCGTAAATTGCATCTATTTTGAATTGAATTTTATTAAAACTAATCTTATAAAAATTCTAATAAATTGCTTTAATATCATATAGGTAATGAAAACTAAATTTTAGTCTATATGCTATTTTTAATTTTTGTTTTGTGACCATTGGTGTTCACATATAATTGGTGAAAGATGTTTAGTGTTATTATTTTTTATTTTATAAATTGTAAATATATTGTTATATCTTTTACTGTTTGTGAACTGAAAATAAATAAAAAAATAATTCGTGACGTATTAGGGGTGTGGCCAATGGATTACATTTTTTTTGTTACTAATAATTCGTGGCGTAAAAGGCCAGTGCGTTTGCCTATGTAGGGATAATTTATACAGCGCCATTTTTGTTAAAATTACCTCAAGGGCGTTGAACAATAAATAAATATCCCACCACGTCTTGCAGCTACAGAGCGCATGGACGGTTAAGATTCTTGTTCCTCGTCTCCAATTATGATATACACGAGCTAGATTACAGCACGTCTTGCAGCTACAGGGCACATAGACAATAAGAAATCTAGCCCCTATTTACATTTTTTATTTGACAATAAAATTTAGAGATTTAGTGATATTTAAAAAAATAAAATAAAAAACAAATTTATAAAAATAGAAGTTAGATAACAACAAGTCTTGCAGCTACTGAGCGCATGGACGGTTGGAATTCTAGACCTCATTTACTAAATTTGGATATTTGATAGTTGATAACATTTACCTGTTGAAGCTAGATTACTAATCGTCTTGCAGCTACAAAGTGCATGGACGAGTGAAATTCTGGCAACTTAAAATTATCAATCAATTTACAAAAACAAACATTGAGCATAATAGTAAATTTGTAAAGTGTTCGTGCTAAAAAGTAAACAATTAAAAATTAAAGAGATAAAGCATTTCAACACTATGAATAACATAAGGGATAAAAATATCCAATAAAATTAGTTAGAAAATTATCTACGCACGCGAATTATTTTTTATTCGTCTCTAGGTAGGGAGGTAGCAGAACTTTATTCCTATTTTTCTAGCACAAGTTTTGAAGGAAGGTATGCTTTTGAATAAGTACCTACTCAGGTACATAAATTCAGTTTAGTATAGATATTTTATATTGCTTTACAGTGTAGATAATCATTACGTCTAGTCATCTTTATGGCGAACGGAATAATGGAAGCGGCTGTTCCAAGAAGCGGGAACAACTGACGAAGTTAACCGAACGTCTATCTACCAACAAGTAAACAATAAAACGAAAACACAACAACAAAACAAAACAATGGACCATCAGCACCCAGCGCCCGCTCCGACAGCGGCGGAGAAAAAAACAAAATAAAATTAATAAAACAACCAGAGATAGATAAAAACTACCGGTGAATGTTTCGAAAATAAGAAGATACTGGGAAGTTTTTTCAGTGCTTCCCAACCGCTTTGATTGGCTAAGAAACACCCACGTGACCCGCGCGCATGCGAACACCGCAACATAACCCCGCCTATCGAACGCTCTCCTATCATTCAAAAAAATAACACAATCATTTTCCCTCTCCCCTCCACGCGCCGTCTGGGCCGTCCTCCGTCTCGCTCGTTCGGGTTTATTGTGTTCGCGCTGTCGCCCTATTGCCGAAGTGCAAGCGGCAATAAAATGCCCCCACCCCTCCGCGTATACGCCCCCGTGGGAGTGAGCGGTGCGGCGATACCGGAGAAGGAGAGATTTCAGTTTGGTCCCGCGCATGCTAGTGACGGTTGTCGCGTCGTTCGCGTCCGTGAAATAATCAGTCCTTCAAAATAAACGTAAAAACTTACCGCAAAACAAACAAAAATCGTCGGTAAAAGGAGCAAAAAAGAGTCATTCAAAGTCTTTTTCGGGGTTTTCGTTCGGTTCGAATTTTTGAATTTGACGTTTGAACTGTCAAATTTCGATTGCGACGTTCGGAACATAAACACAGAATTTGCACATTTGCGAACACGCTCGTTTTAAAAAATAGTGTTGTGAAAGTGGAGTTTTTGTGTCGAATAACGTTATTTCGTGTGTTTTTTCTGTGGAATGATTCCAAACTGGATGTCTCCTAGTTTGGTGCCTGAGATGTGATAGGGCGCGCAGTGCAACAAGTATTTGGAGGATCGAGTGATATATTTTTCCCCCCAAGTTTCAAGAAAGACGTCAGAATTATTTTGCAAAGCGCCGTGGCGGGCTTTCTGGCGCTGGGGGCCCATGCCCCCTTCCATCCATACCACATCGGTTAGAAAAAATCATTTATTAATTAGATACTTATCAATCGACCCCAATGCAGGTGAAGTGAACCAACTGACAGGTCAAAATTTTGTACTCAAAGTTCTAACCCTGTGAGCTTTTTGCCTGTTTTTTTTTACGAAACTATATTGATATTTTTTTTACTTACACGGATGTTTAGCACCTACATAAAGAACCAGAAATGTTTTTTTTGGGATTAAACCGATGTAATAAAAGCAATGAGTTTACTTACCTTAAAAATGTCAGTTAGTTCACATGCAATGCGCTCAATTAATCCCCTAATCAAACATTCAATCTCCACAATCCACAAATTATTTTCTAGACACATCAAAAATAAAAAAAATATATATAACAGTATGAAAATATTTTTTTAGTCAACAAACTTCAAACTCAATCTTAAATTTTGTCGACTTCATAGATAATATAATCATCTACATAGATTTAGGTAATCAGAAATTTGATTTGATAGGTAGGAAAGTAGGTACTTGCTGGGATTTTTAGAAAGAGTTAAGTTTTTTTTTACATAGTACTATTTTTTTGGTTTGGATCTAGAAGGGCCAATATCAGATTGCATCTATTTCTTGACACCTTAGTAGAGGATCAATGTCAACAAAAAAAATTGCATATTTAAATATTTTATACAATAGTTACACGCGTTGGAATGTTTTATTTATTTATTTTTGTTATCAAAGATGTCAAACAGTTCATTATAACGCCACAAAATGGAAAAATAATTATTATTCTATAATATTATGCTTGACGACATTGGCCGTTTTATATCCAAGTTACAGATTTATCCAGAAACATGGTTTTCTCTCTTTTGGGTGTTAAAAAATAATATATCTAGGTATATCGATAAATTACCTATTCAAAAATTATGCTAATTTAAAAAACTATAAATAATTGTTTTTACTTATAAAAGTAGTCATAAAAATCAATCAAACTGTAGGTACCGTAGTAAAAGGATCCACTTTATGGAAATTGATCTAAAACTTCGAAAGGGTTTAACTATCTCACTTTTTGTAACGGACCATAGATCATTTTATACAACATCATTATAGTAAGATGTGTCACTATTTAATGTATTTTTTTTACTACATACGTCAAACTTTAATGTGATTTTTTTTTCAGTAGATAAGTCACAATTTAGTATGATTTTTTCCAGTGGACTTTTTTTTTTAAAGAAAGAAATCATTAAGTTTTTATTATTTACACATATCTATATGTCAATTCTGACGCCATTTTTTAAAAGTTGTAAATTATTTTTTCTATAAAAATAGGAATGAAGTTGTTGTAGAGCGTGATCTGAACTTCGGACCTTTGATCCGTGAATCCACATCACTACCATGGGACCACAACATGGTTCATATAAAATATACAATCATTTCAAAATAATAACCTGCATATTTGAATGCTTTCGAATGATTCTTCAAGTCATAAATAATAAAAAACTCGCAAAAATAAACAATTATAAGTTTTATTGCAACAGAGAAAAAAACAATTTTTAAGAAGGCAGACGAGAGAAAACGGAAGATTAGGCACTTACAGAGCTTATGACATATGAGCTTATGAGTTTATTATATATTGGCTGGTTTAAGTGGCCATCTGTTGACTTTGCGAAGTAAACGAGTTGAATCATGAACGAAATTTTAATCTTAATAACTCTCTAGGAAGTGAAATCCAGCCTTATCTTCAAACATTTGGACATACTCAAAATATTTTCGGTAAACATTTTTGTTTAAAATTCAACGGTGCAAAAGCTTATTCTAGAACTGTGATTTGGAACATTATGTTTTGCCTATGTTTGAACATTCAATTCTATATTTTTTTATCTTTATAAAATCCCACGTGGGTAAATTTATTCGCTTCCCTTTTTATTGAATTTTCGTTTAATTACAAATTAAACAGGTGAAACTAAAGTAGCATTTTAAAGTAAAAAACTTAAATGACAAAAATACTGTAGGTACACTATGAAACTTGTCTTATATAAAATACAGGCCAGCGAAACATTAATATTTTGCCACAGAGGCTTGGCCTGTTCGTGGTTATACCGTTAAATTTTAGCTTTAAGATTGTAAAACTGCTCAAAAGCCAAAGAAAAGGATGAATCGATTAATTGATATTTTGATTTTAAATATTTTTCCGCGTCGATATAGTTATATAGTTAACGGTTAAATAAATTCTACGATTTTGTTAATACTATGATTATGTGCAAATATTTTTAAAAGTGTATGGAAGTTCGCCTATATTTATGTGATATCTATAACACATACATACCTACATAGGGGAGGCCCAGACTAAGCAGATAAATTCAGGGAAATATTAAATTAGACACACATATATGATAAATAAAAACAACTTTGCTTTTAACCACTTTTTTTTCCTACCGACCGGTTTCGAAGCTATGCAAGCTTCTTTAGTTAAGTATACCTGAATAAATTGTTTTTATTTATTTTAAAATAATGAATAACCACAAAGTTAGTGCTTCAAATATTTCAAAAACGGTTTATTATGTAATCTTAAACACAATTGCGGGTAGATACTATTTGCAAACCTGGCAAAATCAATCTTTCTTTATTTTGAGCAAATCGCAATAAACTGATACAATACTTAACTTCAACTTTTTTTTAAACTTCAATTTTTTATTAAAATCAGTAAATATTTTACACGTAAGCAGTGATGACATAAGCATGATTATGTCAAGAAACAGTAGTGAAATAATATATTTAAATTATGCATTTCAACTTTACAATACTCAAGTAGAGGTTGCCATGTTTGCAACAAACCAGACAATTTAAAAGTCAAGCTATTACAAATAAAGCCGTATTTTTAACTGGCAATGTTATAATCATTGCAAAAAAATATATTCTAAATAAGTTTTAATTAACATCTCACTTTTTTTAGATTTTGGATTTTGCCGGGTCTTTAATAATTTAATAAAATAAAAGTGTTTTCATGAGTCTTGATATTTTTCAGAAGCAAGAACCGTGTCCACTGTAAATTTTTTAATCCTCTTTATGTATTAGTTCAACAAGAATTTCATCACAAATCAGGCATCTAAAGCATACATTGTCATTTGTCTTTTTTAAAAAATTTTAGGCAGCTGCGCTGGTAAATAAGCAATATTTCACATTCTTCTTGATTTAGATTTTATTATAGGATAAAAGATTCCGCTGCATTGCAGTAGCAAATAAATGCTGTTATTTGCTATCATTCTGTAAGAGTACTATAACTCCCACTTGCTTCTTACCCTTTGGGCTTGCTATTTATGGTTTCAATGCCTGTTTTATTTATATTGTTTTTGTTGTGTCAACTTGTTCTCACAAAAAATTATAAAACCATCCATTTGAGAAGGAAATCTCTCTAATTTGGAATATTTTATGTTTCTGTGCATTTACTTTGTCACTTTGTCGGAGACAATATTAGTGTACATTTCGCCAAGAAAATAGCACGTATTTTAAGAATTTGAAACTAAACGTAGCTTTCTAGATATAAAAAAATAGAACATTTGATGAAATGTGCTGTAAAATATTTACAATAAAACATAGTAAATATATGGTATTCAAACGTACCATATCGTATTTCGCAAGAAAATCCCCGAAAATCAAAATCTTAACAAAACTTATAATTTTAGAAATCAAACACTGATTTATAATATTATAAGTTTAAATATGGAGTTCTACAAAATAAACACCAAATCAATCAATATCTTAACAAAAGGTCGCTACAGTTCGTTTTGTCCAACAGACCAAAACACAAATCGGCAGAAATAGATCTTTAAAGTTTTTGTTATGAAATAGGCATAAATAATGATCAAAACTCAAGAAAAAAATTGTTAAAAACCCCCCAAGCAATTTAAAAAAAAATCTCATAACTCCTGCACAGTTCACTCAATTTCGTTAAAAATGGTATGTTGGACCAAAACGAACTAAAGCGACGAAAAGTCGCGCACACTTCCGTTCAATGACATATTTATTTATTTATTTTGTTCATTAACGCCCAAAAGGCATTTACAAAAAATAAAAATGAAATACATGCTAACATACTAAATAATAAACAGAATATACAGAAAAAAAGTGAAATTAGTTAAAATGGATATGATAAAAAGTTTTACAAAGTAAAAAAAACAATAATAACAAAGGTATGCAAGAAAAAACAGTAAGCATATAAACAAAAAATGCTAGATATAAGCTTATGAAATAAATTGTGTAAAGCAAACAATAAATAAAGTGTTACGGTAAGCAAGAAAGACATTTTTGAGTTAAATTAATAAACAAGCAAGAATATATTATCACGAAAAAATAAGAAATAAAAATATGTATCTATGAAATGCGTATTTGCCAATACTACAATGCAATTTGATATAATAGTAAAAAATAAAAAAAATAAGTATAAAGTAATAAAAATAAACAAGTATTTTTTTTTAATTTATGAAATTGAATTATCAATAATAGTTTGACGAGCAGCTACAAATAATCTTGATATTGTGGACTTATAAGATGGTAAAGAATCGGACAGAATGTCTGCAGCCGTTCCATAAGTGTTACCTAACCTACGCACTATGCAGTCTCGGTATCAATGAATTGTTTTGTTGGTTGGAAGAAGTACTGGAGCAATGAAACAATAAAGTATTCCCAGTGTTGACAGCTGGTACTCTAGAATTAATCAATTCAAGTATTTTCATATACAAAGTATCATGGCGTCAGTTGCGATGTGATGCGCTGATCGTGAGACTTTGAGAGATTTGTTGTAAATTTTGGAAATATTGAACTCATTCGCTATGCCCGGTCCGTCCACTTTGCCTGGGTCTCCCCTTTATATTCTAGGCTTCTACGTAAAAGAAAAGAAAATATTTATTTCTCTAAAATGTTCTCCATCGCTGTTGTAATACGTTTTTTTTTAAATGTAAGTTCTGATAATACCTCTGCGTATATGAGAATCTAAATCTAAATGAATTATGTTTAGGTACGTCTAGACTTTAACCAATTAGAAAGGCGTGTCAAATTAACATTATAAATCTAATGATGTCACAACAATTCATTTTACGTTTCGTGAAATGATTGTCAGGAATACCGCATCCTAATTAAACCAAAAAAATACACATTCCTTAATTCATTTTTGGTTTTTGATTGTCAATTTTACTTTTTCTCAAATAAGTATCGGTAAAAGTGGTCACCTGCTTTTCGTTCGCGTTTATAAAAAGGTACGATACGTTTTTTTTTTAAATACATATATTTTTAAGCTAACTTCTTGAGAGGATATGCGGTAAATAGAAATTTGAGCACTAAAAAAATATTTCAAAACGAAAAGCAATTTATGTTTTTAAAGTTTTTTAAGCGATAATACAATATCTAGAGATACAAATGCAAAAACTCAATGTAGATATGACACCCACAGCTTTTGCGCTTTAGAATCAATTGACATACTTATGATTATTTACAGTATTTTTAATTTGCAAATTGATTTCAAAATTACAAAACTTAAAAAAGCATAGCGCTTATAAAATAACGATACCTACATAAAAATCCTTTCAACAATGTTTGAGTATGTCCAAATGCTTGCAGACTGGCTGGATTTCCTCCCTATGGAGTTATTCATATTTTAATTTAACATACTCAAACATTGTTGAATTAACTACCCGGTAAAAGAAGAAAAGAAGAAGTATAAAAATTGGAAAATTGTTTTCAGGCGTTGCCTAGTAGGTGATTTGGTTCAACCGGATGAATCTCACTCACATTATAAAGGTTTCAGCTCCTTTACTTCACAAAAGTCAACAGATGGAAGAGTTGAAGAAATGTGGATGTTTAAACATGGGCAGAATAATGAATGTTACACAGTGTGTAAAGTGGCCACCTAAACCAGATAATGACAGGTCATTAGACTTGTCATTGACTTGCCTAGACTTCCATATTCCCTTCTCAATAATGTTTTCCCTCTCTGTTGAAATAAAAATGAAAATCTTTTTTTTGGGCTTCATTTGAACGTCTATTGACAAATGATAAGACAAAGTCTACTGAACTACTCACTCGTTCACAAATATTTAACATGGGGGAATCCCGTCGGAACGGATTCGCGATCATAAGTTTTAAAAATGAAATTTTCTGCGCTTTCAATTTTTATTTTGTCAAAAATAACAACCTTCACATAAAACAATGCTTGAGGTCCCAGGTTCAATTCCCGCATAATGGTTTACAAATGAAAGAGAAGGTGCCGAAATCAATTAAACATTTTTTGAAAACAAGAATATGTGCCAGGGTTACGAATTATGAAATCAGGCAAGAGTGTTAATTTGAGACAAGTATAATTTTTACGATTAAGAAAGGGTCACAGATATGTTTTTTTATTTTTTGTTGTTTATTTATTCATATTTTACTCTTACAAACTATAAACAATAATAAAAATAATGTGACCTCACTGGGGTTACCCGTGCCGAGGACACTTAACAATATACTTTTTTGAAATTTTTTTACATTTGAGAATAAACAAAAAAGACTAACTTAATAAACAGAGATAATAAACAAAATATTCAGACTATTTTAAAAACTAGATGTATATGTACATCTATATTATTTATATATTACAAAACGCACAATAAAAAAAACAAAAACCCAACATAAGCTATACACTTGTGGAGCAGTTGATTCAATATTGGTTTGGGCGAATGAGACAATCCATTTTATATATACCTAGCTCCACTATCCATTTTTTTATAGCCTTTTTAAACATTTTCTCGTTACTAATTTTTTTAATAGATAGTGGTCATATAGAACGAATGGATAACGAAAGAATGGTAGAACAGGACAACATGACAACAGGTAGGTATATATGGCGAGAATGAACGGTAACATGGGACGAGAACGACCAAGGAAGACGTGGCATGAGCAGATGAACCAGAATCTGAAGTCTGGCCATGTCAAAAGTAGGCTGAACCGAAGGGCATGTATGACGAGATGTATGAATGTAGAAGAAGCTAGGAATGTATGCCAAGATAGACGTGTTATGTTGTCCATCCTCTCTGCCTACCCATACCTACGGAGAAATGGCGCGATAGTAGTACCTAGTAAAATATTTATTAATTTTTCAAAAAAATACTTATTTTAATGAATTTATAGGATTTAACAATAAAAACGCCTGAGGGCTTTGGCGCGACTTTTAACTTATTTAAATATGTTTTGGTTTCGATTTCGGCCGGAACTAAAACAGAAGCCGAAATTCGCTTCCATTTTCGGCGGAAAATTTCGTTTCGGTTAGCCATTAGTTATGAGTCCTGTTAAAGCTTCGCATATTTTTTTCTAAAACATGTTATCCGTCTTTGTTGTAGTAGTATTCCAATATTAAATTTAATGGGTATAAAAACATCAACACTCAAGAAGACTTAAATAAAACGCTTTTCGAGACAAAAATAATTCAGCATAATTAGGCTGTATAATGCGCAATAATTTGTAAGATTTTATTTAATAAATTTAACGACTTCCTGTTTTCCAAATAAAATCTAAAAGCTTACATTAAAATCTAGTATCCTATGCATAATCACATTATAGATACTTCACACAGGTACCCTAATTCTTATGGGAATATATTAAGAACAGGTTGTAATTATTATAAAGATGGGCCATTATTTCAAACGTTTACAAGGGGAGTATTAATTTTGTGCATTTGGCTGGAGATGTGGCTACAACATACATCTCACTACAAGTATCCTGACCGCGTTCAATATTAGGCCGCTCGTAGCCTAATACTGAACGTGGATCAAATCTTTGAAATCGTACTGAATAAATTCGCTACATTTTTTTCCACAATTACGAAGATGGCCAATGAAGGCGACAGTGCGATTTAGTAAAAATAAGTAGAACATGAACTTAACCGTAATCAGCAAAAAATGATAATAGATTTACATATATAAGTACTACGAAGTAAACACGAAGCACAGTGCCGATTCCTTCTACTAATGAATAATGCCAAAAAGGGACACGTCGAGCGCCACATGCCCTATGTCATACGTCAACTGTGAAAGAAAAATAGGCCTTAGGGAATCACGCTCGAAATACTATTTTTCAAACAGACAATCTACAAATAATATCCGTAATCTGCAAGCTTATTTAAGAAGGAAAAAACAGCAACTGGATTTTAGGAATTTATGCAAAAATAAGCTGATATAATCTGTTAGTTTTTTCGTTCACTTGGAACTGGCTGAGTGCCGATATTTATATTTATTTTTGAAGGAATATATAAAAGGTGACGGTCGTTTATAGTAAATAACATATATTTAATTTATTTTCCCTTAAATATAACTACTTTAAAATTTTATTATCTATAGTTAAATATCATGGTAAGCTGAGAATAATCGCTTATATGGACGATTCGCTCCTGCCACATAGTAGTGTTCATTTATAAAATAATGAGATAAAGTTATTTTTAATTTGTTGCAAGATATAGGGAAAACACTTTTGAAAAGGGAATAAGGAAGTCTAGACATTTACAGGGCTTATGACCTGTCATTGGCTGGTTTAAGTGGTCACTTCACACGCTGTGCAACATTCACCATTCTGCCTATGTTTGAGCATCCACATTTCCTCAACCCTTCCATCTGTTGACTTTTGTGAATGTTCCTCTGAAGTTTCGCAGTCTGGCCCGGAAAAACCGTGTATATTGATTATCTGTACTCTATATTTATCTAATTTTATTTATTTTATTTTATTAACATAAACGGCAAATCTGCCTTTTACAAACATTTATAATATCAACATATTTGGCTTAATATTTTTTTTCTTTTTTTTCAAAAACATGAATTTTAAAAACAAGATTTATAAAAAATAAAAAAAATCAAACCAAAAATTATCCAAGATTTATATTTAAAAAAATAACCTAAAAATTATACAGCATATTCAGTAGAAAGTTTAAATAATAAAACATTCTACAGTAAAACAACAAGAAAATCATAAGTACTGTTTCACACAGCTAGGCAAAGTGAACAAAAAACTGTATATGAAATGCACGAATAAATAAATATAATTAATGATGATGATTTACTAATGATCGTTTTAATTATTAAATTTAGTTAGTTATTTATTTAAATTAAAGAAGTTAACTAGTATTTCAATATAAAGGTAATAATAATAAAACTACTTATAATTTCAAACTTAAATGTTCTCCATCTTAGAACGGGCTGAGCCATGTTAAATGGAGACTAACCTAACCAGAGAAAATTCCATATTTAATTTACTTTTTCAGATTTGCTATCAGTTTAAGAGCCAGTAAAATAAAACGTACCAAAATATTCTAATAATTCCTTACAGAAAATAAATATTTTTAATATCCAAAAGAATTAATCCAGGTTTGAAAGGGTTATGCCAGAATGATAATATAATAATAATATATGCTAATATGATTAGGTGTAGTACAAGGCGTCCTGGGAACATTCAGTCCAAAACGAAACGAGTTTAAAACAAGAAAAAAAATACATAAATGTATTGCTGGAATATAAAACAACGCCGTTTTCTGTGATCATTATTACTCATTCGTCGTAAAAAAAACGTATGCTGTCTATTATTAATGATTTACAACGTATACCTATCAGAAATACAAATTGATACAGGATGTTTTCTTTTTTTTTTATCAAAAAAGGTGAACATTTTTTTAATATATGTACTCGTGCTTTCGTATATTTACCATAATATTTCAATATTATATTATTTTTAACGTTTTTTTTTTTTTTTTTAATTTATTTATAAACCCTTACGGATCATAACATTCATTTTACATAAATAAATATGTACATTTTTCATTTATACTCTGTTGTTCAAAATAATATTTTTTACATCTTTTGAAAAGTTTGTCTGAGTCTTTTGTTTAGTTTTGTCTGGTAGTTTATTGTATGATTTCAGTCCCTGGTTCATTAGTCTTGATTGTCCTTGTCTTGTTTTAGAAAGTTGTGTATGGTATTTGTCTGATATTCTCGTATTATGTCCATGTTGACTGCAATTTTTTACAAGTTTTAGTTCTTCGTCTACAATAACATTAGTGGCTAATTTATAGATATATTTTAATGATTCTAGTTGAAAGAGTTCAGTTATATTTAATTGCTTAGTTTGATTAAAAAGTTCTCTAGTTGCAGTTAAATAGGGAAGGTCATATACTAACTTAAATATTTTATTTTGTTGTCTTTGTAGTCTGTTTATGTCATTTTGATATCCTGCTCCCCATAGTATTTGCGTATAACATATTTTAGTTTTTACATAGGCTTCATAAATTAGACTTTTTTCCGTTTTTGGAATAAAATTTTTGATTTTTAAAAAAAGACTCGATAATGTCATCACTTTGCTAATTAAATTGTTGATATGAATTGTCCATGTTAATTGTCTGTCTATTGTTAGTCCTAAGTATTTAACATGTTCAATTTTAGTAAGTCGTTCATTATTTATGTAAGCATCTACTTGATGACATTTTTTTCTAGTTTCAAAATGGATAATATTGCATTTTTTTTCATTAAGTGTAAGTAAGTTTGTGTTTGTCCATTTAGTCAACATAGTTTGGTCTTTTTTAAGGTCATTGTTTGTTAGTTTCTTCCTCTAATGGAGCGAAATGATCGTGTTTAGGGAGAGAGTTCGTTTTAGATATTCGATACCAGATTTTTTGTAATATTAACAATTTTAAAATATGCATAATTTTAATATGTATATTTTAAAATTGAAATATTAAAAAAAAAAATATTTTTTATCAAAAGCATACGCAAATTAACATATGAATTATCATGTCCTACTGAACTGCATAAAATGCAGTTTTACAGCAGGTGTCACATAATCTTATCTCTTCAATTTTATGAACATATAAAACCTCTTATTACTATGGAAAAAAAGAAAAATATGTGCATCGAGAGTAAAAAATTATCCAAATAAAAAAGAAAAATACAAAAAAACTTTACTGTAAAAAAACCATGTTCTAAAAGCCAGATTCTCAGCAGACGTCTTTCTCTTAAGCCAGATGAGTTTTTTTTTTTAATATTTAATGGGAGCATATTATACATTTTTGGTATATTGTACTCTAGTGTTCTTTTCTCGTATTTATTATTGAATTTGGGGAGAGCTAGTCCATCTACACTAGTGAACTGAGTATTATATACATATGTATATACATATATAATATATGTTACCATTACAAGAATCGAAAAATGCAGTATAGAAGTCAATGTGATTTTGAGTTTGGCCGTGAATACTCTTATATTTTTAGTACTTTTTATTTCAAAAGATAATTATTTTGTACAGGATATCAGTTGCATTTACGCAGGCTTTTATAAAATTTAAATCTTGTTTTATAAACTTGTATTACACCTAGATTTTTTAATTATTTTTTTTACTTTGACAAAAAACTTGATGTTTTTTAGCTATAGATGATCATAATAATATTTTTTTGTGAAATTAATAGAAAAAAAGCTAAGAGTAATTTGAAAGCGTTGGATTTTTAAAGAGTTTAAAAATATTTTTTTATTAGTTTGAGTGCATTTGAATTCTTTAAGTAAAAACCTACATTGAGTAATAAATAAAAAATATATTGAGATGGTTCATTACATATCACAAATGTCAGAAATGCCGTGCATAAATAAATAAATTCAAAATTACAATAACAAAAATAATAATATTGATAAAAGTTATCCACATTTACCGTCCTCATAAACATAAAGGTAGCTATTTGCAAAAGTCGTATTTTGAGTTATGACACTTTTGAATAATTATCAACATTATGAAAATGTTTAAAAACTGTTAATCATTAAATCAGTTGATTTATTGATTAATTCAAAATTACACTCGTTAATAGATTCATGAACTTATTACGGTTTTTTTACAAGAATTAAAAATACGTAGTAAAATAAATTAAATTACAATAACATGTGATGCGATAGAATAACAATCCAGAAAAATAAAGTATAACTAATAAAGAATAAAGCAATAAGTAATAATATTTCAAAGAAGATAACGTAAAAAATAATCACAAATAAATATTTATATTCAGCATAAAATATCACAATATAAATACAAATCATAGAAAACAAAAATAATAACACTTAGCATCTTTCACTAATTATATTTGTATACCAATAATCACAAAACAAAAATTAAAAATGTTAAATAGACCAAAATTTTATTTATAATAGTGTAATTGATGGATTTAAAAAAAATAGATTCATTTAAATGAAATTTAATTCAAAACTTATGTAATTTATATAGTTGAATAAAATTTGACGCAAATATTAATATATTTTTTAACTGTCTTGTAATAATATTACAAAAAAATTAAAAACATGAAGTTGCAATAAATCGTATTATATTAATAAGGGCATTGAACATATTCAAATATAAAGTATACAAATTGATTTACATACATTATCAAATATATGAAATACTAAATATATCATTATTGAAATCAATAGAAAATAAGACAAAAACATAATTGATAACTGAGATATGGTTTATAAAGTAAAAAATTAAAGTAATAAATTATATGTGTGCCAAATAAACGTGGGTACCTACTGAATTAAATAAAAAAAGGCTAAGTTGCCATAGTATGTCAATTGTTTCCAAGCATAAAAGCAAAGTTGCTTTGACTGCTTAGCTAGGGTTATTTACCCCGTTCTAAGACAGTCAAAAAAATATAAAAAACAGTAATCAATATATAGAAACAGTTATAAAGATACAGGACAAAATGAAAAACAAAGTAAAAAATAGAGTAAAAACATGGTAAAAAATGTATTAAAAACATAGTAAAAATGTAATAAAACATAGTAAAATTGTAGTATAAACATAGTAAAAATGTAGTAAAAACACAGTAAAAATGTAGTAAAAAAACGTAGCAAAAACATAATAAAACAAAGTAATAAATGTATTGAAAACATAGTAAAAACCATTAAAATATATAAATATGTATATAAAAATATTTTGAAATTCAGTCTTTGTATATATTGTAATTTCATATTTAATGATGAATTAAAAATATCACCAAGGCGTGAGAATTATCCACTTTTCAATGTTCATTTAGTAGTTTACACATCATAAACAAATCAAATTATATAAACAATTAAAACAAACGATTATGAGGCAGAACATTTGTTGCATGTAATCAAAATGCAATGTCTTCATCTATTCTTGACATATATTTTTAGAGCGAAGTAAAGTTGATTGATATTATACGATTAAGAAAACCCTTTTGAGAAGGGAATAAGAAATTATATATTATTTACAGGGCTTATGACCAGTCATAGGAAAAAAATTCACTTTACGTATTATTCAGCCTTTGTTTGAATATATTTTGTAAAGTGATTAATTAAACCAGCCGATGGTAATTTAATGATCTGTAAATGCCTAGACTTCCGTTTACCCTTCCTGAAGAGGTGTATTTTTTATCTCAATTACAATAAAAGTCAATTTCTCAGAGTAATAATTTTCTAGAGAAGCCCTTAAGCTCTTTTGCATAGACCAAAAACATTTGTTATTTTTGGTTCGGTTTTAGTTTGGTTTTTAGTTTAACAACAAACGTGCAACGGACAGTTTCGGTAAGCGCTCGCAATTTTCAACCCATGTACTTACGACCTGTTGTACTGCCGTAATCTGTGCATGGAATTAGTGGGATTGCCAGGCTGAGAAAGGTGTTGACTGCATTTTTAATCGGTATTGGTCGGGGGGAGTCAGAAAAATTGTTGTCCGATGTAGAAGAACGTAAGCTGATTTACAGTTTTACTGGTAATGACTTAGGATTTAGGTATTATTTAGGTGTTCATAGTATATTTATTATTTACTTTTTAATCTGGAAGTAGAGCACACATGGGCATATTATTATGTGTACTCTAATAATATTAATAAAATTGATATCCTTTTTTATATTATATTATAAAATACATTATTTACTGCCTTAGAACGAGGAAGTTTACTTTTTATCATTTACTTTTTGTGCTGTTACATGCTCACTAAATTGCCATACTTACTAGTTCTTTGCTCGATGTATCATTATTGTGTTTTTTGTTGTTGTAAATTTTTAAAAATCATTCTTATATTGCTGAAATTCCACTCGTCGATGCGCCTTGTAGCTGCAAGACTTTTTGTGATGTTAGCTTTCATATTATATCAAAATTAACTTCAACTGTAAATGGGGTCTAGATTTTTAACCACCCATGCGCTCTGTAGCTGCAGGATATGTAATCTAGATTCTATTTGTAAATGGTTATTTATAAAATTAAAAACACTTCCCACTGTTTTTTGTGCAGTGTAAATGGGAGTTAGATTTCTAAACGTCCATGCGCTATGTAGCTGCAAGACGTATTGTAATCTAGCTCTTATATAATTATTAAAATTACATTAATGGGAAACTAGAATCCCAATCGCCTATGCGCTCTATAGCTGCAAAGCGTGTTGGAATGCTTATTATACAGCGCCCTTGAGGTGATTTCCACAAAAATAGCGCTTTATAAATTATCCTAAATAAAAAAAAGCTATTCCTAGTTAGGCAGTTTAAATGACTCACCAGCAAAAACAAAAAATATGTTTGTATACTTTTACTACTCAAATAATCTTTTGTATAAAAAATTGAATGTAAATTGCTGTAATAAATATGTAAAACAAAAAATCTGTAGTAAACTTCGTGGTCAATAATCACAGAAAGGTTTTCTCCGTATATGCGCGTCTATTAGGTTATCACTCTGAGGTCAATCTTGATAACTTCCTAAGAGGCTAAATCTCGTAGAGTTAGAAAAAAACGTTAAAATTTTAATTATCGATTTTAGGCCATCGTTCACAATTAGGTCAAATACAGAATAAACGCCCATTACCCTACACTGTTCACCCTACATTTAATTCACACGGAAATAAATTTACACACTTCAATAGGTTGAAAGTATTACTGAAGGTGTTACAATGCAACACTAAACATGCAATTAACTTATAATACTATTAATCTAAAAATAATTTATCGATTTTACATGATTCAAACGAGTTAACAGTAGTCTGATGAAGTTGCGTGTATTGCCCGAAGCAAAATATTTATGTGGGCACCTACTTTCTTGTAAGTAGGTAGCATTTAATATTTTTATATCTGCCAACGTGTCATACGACTGGAATTCCAGCTAAAGAAATCATAAATTAATATGCTGAGATAATATATTGTGTACGGGTTTTAATTTATAATATTTAGAGTAGTTATGTTGAATAGGGACTTAGCGCATAATATCGAATATGGAGTTTCAGAACCGAGTTCCGACTTTTTAGTGGGAAAGTGAAACATGGAACTAGCAGAGGAAATGCGGTTAACTCTTGTGTGGCTGTGATGTCACACTAGTCGACATAGGAGACCAATTTTGTTTCTTATCTACATTTTATTTTATTTTATTTTATTAGGGAAATCAACAGTTCTACATACATATTTTTAGTAAACAAACAGATATAGTGTATAAACTCAGAACTAATAACAGATTTCCACATAGTATACAAAGTTAGTAAAGAAAATATATTACATATCAAATAAGTACATACAATTTATATATATATAAATGTTATTTTCGTGTACTCAATAATCAAAGATTTAAAAATATTTATTTTAAGAACATTAAGTTACTGTAAATTGGGCGGGACAAGGACAAAAATGCTTGAAGAGAGGATAAGGAGGGGAGGGGAGATGTACATATTTATTATTATAATGTCTACTAAGTTACATAATACATTTTGAGTGTAAATTTTAAATCTGACAGAGTGATGTTTGTGTAATCTATTTTTTTAAATTTTGTATTGTACATTGTAAAAGTCCTACGAAAAAAATCATTTTTAACATACGATGTTTTACTTATTGGTACATGAAACAGGTGGTACCGTCTACAAATCCTGGCTGGCACATGTATTGTTATTAAACCAAGCAGCTCTGTACAGTCAACCATTCCTGTCATAATTTTGTAAAGCAGTAGTTGGTCCGCACACACTCTGCGGTATTGTAGAGAAATGATTCCATGGAAGGTGGAGGCAGTGAGAGTAGATACATAAGAAATACCGGTTTTGTATTTAAGGTACTTTATAAATTTGTTTTGAATATTTTCTATTCTACTTATATATATGGCATACTGGGGATTCCATATCTGAGAGTCGTATTCCAAATGGCTTCTGACAAATGTAAGGGCCTTTGGATTATCAAAGTGTTTACTCATTCGAATTATGAAACCTAACATGCTCAATGCTTTGGAGGTAATTTTATTGATATGCGATTCAAAAAGTAGTTTTGAGTCTAAAACAATCCCAAGATCTTTAATTTCGTGCTTTCTCATTAGTACATATAAATGATCTTTGTAATTTATTTATAAAAGGCTCTATAATTAGCTTTGTTGATGATACTGTGCTACTATCTCAAGGAAGCTCATGGGATATTGAATTTGAAAAGCCTGAAAATGACTTAAACTTAGTAAAAAAATGGTTAAACTCAAATTATCTAACACTAAATCACTCAAAAATAAAATACATAACATTTAAAATTAATAATAAAATTATTTGTAATCCAAATCTTTCCTTAACTATTCACAGCTGTAATTATAATAACCAAATTTCGATTATTAAATGTATTTGTAAATTGTTGGACAGTGTTGATTCAATTAAATATTTGGGAATTTATATAGATGGGAATTTAAGATGAACTAATCAAATTGATCATATTTAAAATAAATTGAAAAAGCACATTTACTTTTTTAAAACTATAAAAAATATAATGAGCCTAAAAGAACTTGTAAAAATATATTACGCAACAACTCAATCATTTTTGGAATATGGGATAATTGGATGGGGATGTGCAAATGACACACTGATCAAGCAAATAATAATTGCACAAAAGCTTTAGTAAAAAATATCTTTAGAGTCCCAATAAGAAATAGCTCCCTCGGTATATTTGAAAATCTTAAGGTCAAATCTATAAACCAACTTTATGTAAAAAATATCGAATATGGAGTTTAAGACCCAAGTTCTGACACTCGAGTAGGAAAGTAAAACATGGAACTAGCAAAGGGAATGCGGTTGACTCTTGTGTGGCTGTGATGTCACACCAGTCGGCATACGATACAAGACTTGATTATCTCTCTTTTTTTTCAAGTGATGAAGTTATATTTTTTTGTGATCTTCAATTGGACATTTTCACACCGGATTTGGAAAGTGAAATCCGTAAAACTATGCAGAATTTTAAAACATTTTTTTTTTACCTTGCTACCAGAAGAATGATGTCCGCAAATACAGCAATACATCTGTATTAGAGAGAGCACGAAGCTAGCACACATAACAAGAGCAACTTTTGTTTTTATGCCCCAATGTCCAGAATGTGTAGATTAGTCAATTCATCACATGACTTCGAAGTCTTTGGGATAGATCTTCCGGCTTTTCGTAGATCTCTTCGCGACTAAACAGTGTGGGATGAAGTTGGATTGGCATGGTTTAGCTCGACGTCTTATGTCTTTCGTTTTATGAATATTTTGTATACCATTATTGTTTTGCCCTTGTTTGTCTATGCTAAATAGTTTTATGTTATTTTTGTTCAGTTTCTTGTATTTATGTTTCTTCATGTAGCTGTTGCCGTATAGGCTTCTAAAAATATTCTTCATCTTTGTTGTAACGTGTTAATATTAACAGCTCTCCAGGGAGTTGAATCCAATTCTTGTCTGCAAACATTTGGATTCTGTCATTGTGACAACATTTGGACAAAGTCAAAATATTGTTGATAAATCCACCTGGTCCATGAAGAAGTATAGAAATTGAAAAATTTTCAGGCGTCGCCTAGTATGTTGATGAAAAATTCAATAAGATAAATCTAACCCGCATAAATAAAGGTTTCAGCTCTTTATCTTCACAAACATCAACATATATAAAAGAATTGAAGTAATATAGATGTTCAAATATAGGCAAAATGGTAAATGTTACACAGTGTGTAAAGTGGCCACTTAAACCAGCCAATGATAGTTCATCAGCCCTGTAGATGCGTAGACTTCCTTAAATGTTCTTCATCTCTGTTGTAATATGTTAATTCTTGTATATCTTTAGCTTTTTTATTTATATCGGCCTCGTGGTGTAGTGGTCAGCGCGTTTGCCTACCGTGACAAGAAACATTTATTCAACAGGGTGATTTCACACTAGAATTTTTCATAGTCCCTGGACTGGCTGAAGCCTAAGACTGATCATCATACTTTCATGTAACAGAAATGATGAAAAAACGCTGCGATTGGTCTACAATGCAGTGCCCTATGCACCGTTAGGTGAGGAAAGGGAATGATGATGATAAAGAGCTTTTTTTTTAAATTTTCTATTGAGGATGTTTTGCAACTTGAATTATAAAAATAAAACTTTTATTTAATTTGTTGGTTGGAAGATATTGCCATTTGGCAATAAGCCCGCCAATGTACAATTAACGTTATGTACAAAAAGTGAAATAAATACATATATCTTATACAGAACAGAAGGAATGTGTATTTGACTACACATTTTTATCGTTTGTTGCGCGGCATGGTCGATAATCCTGAGATTATGATGAGCATTGGTTTGTTTGTTCCTTATAATAACCTAAGATAGCGTCAGCATAGATTTTTTCATTTTTTTATTATTTTTTATGAGGGAAAAACAACAGTTGTTATATAAGAATACAAATTATAAAAAATAGTACATACATCCAGTAAAAGTTTTTCACAAATATAATGAGAGAACATGCTACACAGTAATGAGAAAAATAATATATTATATAAGACATGAGAAAAAAAAGAGCTCTTAAGAAGGTTAAGGGATGAGGAAATAGAGTGGAGGAGTGGAGGAGAGGGATTTTCATAATATAGTTGACTAATTCAACATTTTGATATTATAATAAAATAAACATAATTAAAGGAACATAAACTTATAACACACTGACAAATGTTTTATTTTACAGTGTTATAAAAAGGTTTTTTTTGAAGTCACAAAATTTTGTATTAAAAATATCTAAATGGGGTACAACAAAGTAAATTAAATTTGGAGCAGCTACGATAAATAAACGAGTTTTGAACATACATTTTTTTGGGCAATAAATTATAAACAAAATGAACTTGTCGTGTTGACTTTACGGGACAATTGATTGAATTGATTGTTTCATATTCCGATGTACAGGACCAACTTGCCTATGGTTATGTCTGTTGGAAGGGCTACCGCTTAGCTGAACAACATCGCTCTGGATATTGATCTGTTCCATGTATCCAAAGGGGTTTTCCGGAGCAGGATTCTCCTACTACTTTGACACGAGTCTCTTTCGTGTATTTTTTCTTTTTTTTATAATATGTGCGAATCGAATGGATGTTTGTAATGTATGTGTAATATTTAAATAAATGAATTGAATTGAAAATTTATAAATCGTGATATTCTATAACTTTTTTGAATTGTTGCCTGCAACGCAATATATAGGGTGTTCTTTAAACCCCGTCACATATGAAACCACGATGATCAGTATGAGCAAGAAGACATATTAGCATATAAAAAAATTTTTTTAGAACGAGTGAAATTTAAAAAAATAAAATATCGAAAAAAGCAAAAGGTTGCTTACTTCTGCAGGGGTGAAACGAGAAGGAGGAAGGGGGGAGTCTGATACTGCGTCACGCTCCCCTCACTTCTCCCCTGCAGAAGTAAGCAACCATTTATGTTTTTTAATATTTTATTTTTTTAAATTTTCTTTGTTCTAAATATTAAAAAAAATATGCTAATATGTCTTCTTGCCCATACTGATCATCGTGGTTTCGGATGTGACAGGGTTTAAAGAACACCCTGTATAGTAAATATGAGGTGCAGCTAGTAAGAGAGCAACGTGTATATTTACTTTAAGTCGGTTATTAGTGGTTTTCTACTCTTTTTGACAGACAACTTACAATTTCCCGTATAACTTTATACCTGGTCTGTGGACACGCTTATCCCCCTAATTTAAGGAAGTGGAACTTACCAGAACTAATTCCATTCGTAACCTAACCTAACCTAACCACAAAAATGCGAATGGACACACAAACCTTTCTGTCACAGTGCTTAGAGGAAAATACCCTTAGAAATTTTTAGTGCCCTTCTTTACTGAAATACCAGTAGAAAAAAAGCAAAGTAATGATTATTTTGACACCGTTTAGGAAGATTTTAGTACCTTTATAGAAAGCTTCGAGATATAAACGAAAATTTCAAAAACTTGTTTTGAATTTCCAAAAACAAAATTAATGTAACTTTGTTGCAACACAGAGGGAAAATATTTTTGAGAAGGGAATATGGAAGTCTAGGCAAATCAATGACAAGTCTAATGACCTGTCATTGGCTGGTTTAGGTGGCCACTTTACACGCTGTGTAACATTCCCCATTCTGCCCATGTTTAACATCCAAATTTCCCCAACTCTTCCATCTATTGAGTTTTGAGAAGTAAAAGAGCTGAAACCTTTATCATGTGGGTGAGATTCATTCGGCTGAACCAATCCACCTACTAGCCAACGCCTGAAACCATTTTCAAATTTTTATAATTCTTCTTTTAGCAGTTACTTGATTAAATTTATTTCACAGTTTTAAAATGTACAGAAGTTCTCTGTCTAAGGTCCCGACTAGCTAGGAAATTCCTGTATTTAGGAAGGACCCTTTTTTACATGTATTTTATTTTTCATTTCATTAAATGATGCTTAAAAAAATTCTAATTATAATAATAATTTAAAAAATTCAAAATACATACATATAAAATAGAAAATATACCATTAATAATTTAAAAAATCAAACATAAATTTATATTCGAAAACTTACAGGTTATAATAAAAATTCAATAATAAATACAAATAAGAAAATATACCATCATTAATTAGAAAATGGTAATTTTAAAACAAACCGATAATTCTAAAAATTGAAACATAAATATATATTAGAAAATATACCATTAATAATTTAAAAAAATAAACATAAATATGAATTAGAAAATAAACCGATTATAATATAAATTGAAGAACAAATATAAATTAGAAAATATACCATTTAGAATTAAAAGAATAAATGTAAATGCTAATAATAACAAAAAAATTATAACAAATATAAATTACAAAACATAAAAAGTAAAAATTATAAATGACACTGTTTTGAGGGTGTCCATTTATATGTCCAATATTTATTTGCGCCAATGACAGGCCATAAGCCCTGTAAATGCCTCGACTTCCATATTCATAAAAGACATTTTAATTAAACACATTTTTCTTTACAACTTTCAGAATATTAAATTTAATCAAAACGAATAAAACGAAAAACATTTATGTAAAACCCCCACTCGCCATGAATATAGGTACACAATAAATATTTTAATTTTATTTTACGCAATGGAGTACGTTGAAAAATGTATTATTCAACATTGAACATCAACATTGTTTTTTTGTTCACTTTGTCTAGCTGTGTGAAACAGTACTTATGATTTACTTGTTGTTTTACTGTAGAATGTTTTATTATTTAAACTTTCTACTGAATATGCTGTATAATTTTTAGGTTAATTTCTTTAATATAAATCTTGGGTATAAGGAAATTCATGTTTAAAAAAAAATATATATTAAGCCAAATATGTTAATATTATAAATGTTTGTAAAAGGCAGATTTGCCGTTTATGTTAATAAAATATAAATAAAATAAAATAAAGTACTCAAATTTTAAACAAACTATTAAAAAAATAAATACACTTCGTCCCTTGCAGCATTCATTTTCAATTTATATATTAGGAATCTGTTATCTTTATTAAAATAAATCTGGTTATCGATTGGAATTATGTATTCAATTTTTATATCAGTTGGCCCGTAATAAAAGGAAAAGGAAAGACATTAGGCTTGTCAAAGTAATCCTGTCTCTGCCGTGTTGTAACTTGTACCCTTAATCCTTAATCTGCCCTTCTCAGTAGGATATTGTGACAAATGCAAATGAGTAGGTGTGAGGACACAGTGTAAAGGATTGATGTCCTTAGCCGGGTTGTTATTTCACAATTAACAAAAGAAATTAAAACGAACGTACTTAGAGATTACAGTCAAAGTCAAAAGATGAATAGATAGTGTTAACGTTAGTCTTGAAAAATATAATCTTAAGTTTTTAACTTTAACTTTAACTTAGAATTTGGATTTCCTGTTTTTCATTGTTTCCATAGTGGTTGCTGGGTTGGTTGTTTTATACTTACTAGTGACCGCCCGTAACCGGATTTTGTTGTTTTTTTTTAAAAAGAGTATCAAAATTATTTTTTTTGTGTCGGTACGTTTTGAGTTTTTATTTATTTTAAAGAAACAAACAGTCGACAGCGATATAATATCATAAAAAAATACGGTTTAAAGACAGACCAGCGAAGTTTCTAAATAAGAATCATACATATTAAATTATGGTACAACAAAAGGATGAGTTACAATATTTGAGTTTGTCCAAATGTTTGTAGACAAAATACTGGATTTCACCCCATTGGGAGTCATTGAGAGTAACAAATTACAAAAAAAATTGCTGTAAAAAATTGTTGTAATTTGTTAATCTTAATGACTCCCGGGGGGTGAAATCCAGTCTTTTGTCTACAAACATTTGGACAAACTCAAATATTGTAATAAAACTAACAGGTCCAAGAAGAAGATAAAAAAATGGAAAATTGTTTTCAGGCGTTGCCTAGTATGTGAAATAGTTCAGTCAGATAAATCCCTTCGTAACAATAAAGGTTTCAGCTCTTTAACTTCACTAACATCAACAAATGGAAGAATTGAAGAAATATGGATGTTCAAACATTGGCAGAATGGTGAATGTTACACAGTGTGTAAAGTGGCCACTTAAACTAGCCAATGACAGGTCATAAGCCCTGTAAATGCCTAGACTTCCATATTCCCTTTTTAAGGTATTCTCCATCCCTGTTGAAATTTGTTTAAAGGGTGTGTTTATATGTATTTGTGTGGGAGTAAGTGCTAGGTGTGGGTAAGTGTGAGCATCATTAAACAGCAAGTGGGATCGTATCGCCGCCAGAAAGAATGAGTCTTAATTTATTTTTAAATAAATTAAGGGGCATTTTCAAAAATAGTTATCATATTTGAATACTGCGTCCGAAGACGGCAGATAAAACTGGGCGTATTTATGGGTTTTTGGACGGTCCTAGCTCACATAAAAGACCATTTATCAAAAAAGCAAAACAATGGAGATACGCTAATGGTAAATTTCTATAGCGTGTTAAAAAATCATTGCTCTAGTGCCACCATTTTATTTACTTTTATTATACTTATTATGGTTCACAAACAATAAACAATACATACGACATTGGTATATTTCATTTATTTTCTATTATTTTTTTATTAATGAACTTCATAAAAGGTACATGTTTTTAAAAAAATATATACAGATCTACTTTATGCATCTAGTAAATTTTATCACTGTAACTCTCCAAAAAAAGAGACTAACTCTTGTGCTTAGAGTGTGATTTACAGTGTTTTTATATTTTATATTTTTCTTCTACAAACCATAATTAATAATAAAAATAATGTGCCGAGGACACTTAACAATATACTTTTTTGAAATGTTTTTACATTAGAGAATAAACAAAGAATACTAACTTAATAAACAGAGATAATTAACAAAATATTCACTGCTTTAAAAACAAGGTATATATGTACATCTATATTATTTATATTACAAAAAGCACAATGAAAATAACAAAAACCTAACATAAGCTATACACTTGTGGAGCAGTTGATTCAATATTTTTTTGACTTCTACCTAGCTCCACGATCCATTTTTTTATAGCCTTTTTGAACATTTTCTCGTTACTTATTGTTTTAATAGATAGTGGAAGTAGGTTATAGATTGTAATTGAATTTTGAATTATTGTAATTGAATTTTGCGAATACAATATATTGCATTCGCAAAATAGTATCCAATACAAAAAAGTGAAAATTAAAATAAGTCAACGCGTGTGTAATCTCTAAGTCAACGCTCGTGCCGGCTTGTTTTTTGTTTTCCCCGTAAATAAATACAGTTCATTGGCAAAAAATCGGCGTTTACTATAAAAAATAATACAATATATTGCATTTGCAAAATATTAAGGAGTATCTAATACAAAAAAGTGGAAATTAAATTACAATTACTATGGCGACTGCTTTTCTTGACATTTGGCTTGCCAACCGCCGGCTAAATGCAATAATTATCATGGTGAATAATAAATAAATAACTAAAAATAGCAGTTTGGAATATTTTCCATATTTAAACCAGTGAAATTCAAATATGTGATTGCGCAGCAGGATTATGCGTCGCGAAACGAATACGATAAACAACTATGGTGCGAAATTGTTATCACGTAGCTTATTAGCACGTCGATAGTTATTTGTGATTTAGCTACTGGAATGCAAGTGGTTTATAACGCGTATTACGTATTGTGTAAATGTTTATTTAATTTAATAATTATAACTATTTAATAATTGTAATTCTAAAAAAAACTCATTTACGAACAGCCATAATATTACGACATTTATTTAAAGGCGCCTTTACACAAATACTATTAACAATTGTCTATATTGGGTTATGGTCCCCTGGTAGTATTGTGGACTCACGGGCCAAAGGTCCTAGGTTCGAATCCCACTCTACCACAACTCGATATCCATTTTTCAGCACAAGTTATTAACGACTTTTAGGAAATGGTCTGAAAAATTAAATATTTGAGTAAATAATAGAAAGTATTTCTCTATTTAAAAAAAAAAACAGAAAAAAAAAATGTTATTACATATAGTAATATTTCAACCAGAAAAATTGGGCAAAAACTCGTTTACGAACAGGCGTGCGTATCTTTACTTTTACTTTTAACATTTTTTTTTTTTTAAATTAATAAAAATAACAAGTAGTTATTAATTATTATGATTATTTTAAATTATAGCTAAAAAAGTATAAATACATCACATGTACCTACGTAATAAGGAACTTCAGCCCTACGGGAAATTGGATACAAAAATGTTTTATTGCGCGGGGTAAAAATTATAGCATTCAATTGTAGTGCAAAGTTTCTTGAAAATGTATGGAAAAAATAATAAAATATGTATTTTTTTTTTAGAAAAAATAAATATTTGCTTTCTTATGATTTACCCAAATATTTCATTTTGAGGGCCATTTTCAACGAGTTGTAAATAATTCACTATTAGAAAATGGAATCAAGTTCGGGTAGAGTGGGATTCGAACCACAGACCTTTGGTCCATGAGTCCGAGACACTAGCCACAGGACCGTAACCCGATTTTTTTTTGTTGACAAAAACGCACTACTTTGAATGACGTCACTGGTTCGTGTGAATCAACCTATGATCTGCGAGCTATGGAAGATTTCCGGTCTGCCTGTTGTTTCTGGACCAATGGAAAGAACTGAATGAGAATAAGCGGAAATGAACCTCTAACGTTACACGCGGAGTTATTTCAGAAATACGAAACCTTAAAAAATCGTAGCGCTGACAATACGATATATAAAATAAAAATAAAAAATTGACTAAGTTTAATGGTCTATTAACAAATAATAAAATTTAAAAAACCATTGAACTTCCTCATTGATTCAGTTTCTCTTGGTCAACATTAATAATATTTATACAAAATGCTTCTCGGAAAAAGTATATTTAACAGTGGGTATCTGGTTGATTCTTTGATGAATAAATTATAAGTATAAGCGACGTTTTCATTATATAATTGTTTTGATTTCAGGGCGAGGCGAGGCGGTGGCGGGCGGCACGGTGATGGCGTGCGCGGGCTGCGACAAGCCCATCCTTGACAAGTTCCTGCTGAAGGTGCTAGAGCGCGCGTGGCACGCGGCCTGCGTGCGCTGTGTGGACTGCCGCGAGCCTCTCACCGACAAGTGCTTCTCCAGAGAGGCCAAGCTCTTCTGCAGGAACGACTTCTTCAGGTAACTGTCCTTCATCCTCCGTGGAACCGTGTCTAGGGTCTGCAGCAACATCTAGTATTCTCAGCTGTGTGCACTGCTGCGAGCCTCTCACCGATAAGTACCACTTTCGAGAAGCCAAGCTCTTCTGCAGGAACGACTTCTTCAAGAAACTGTCCGTTACCCTTCGTGGAACCGTGTCTAGGGTTTGCAGCAACATCTAGTATTCTCAGTTGTGTGCACTGCCGCGAGCCTCTCACTGACAAGTGCTTCTCTAGAGAGGCCAAGCTATTCTGCAGGTACGACATCTTCAGGTAACTGTCCTTCATCCTCCGTGGAACCGTGTCTAGGGTCTGCAGCAACTTCTAGTATTCCCCGCTGTGTGCACTGCCGCGAGCTTCTCACCGATAAGTGCCTCTCCTGGGAGGCTAAGCTCTGCTGCTGTAAAAATTTCTTCAGGTAACTGCCCTGCAACAGGTAACCGTGTTTTGAGGAATGACCAATTTAACTGTCTATCGTACGCCGGTGGCAAAAGTTGGTTTGCAACCGGCAGTCTTTGGGTAAGTCTGCTGCTTTTGGGTGCGCCGCTGGTGACCGGCCTTGAGGGTCACCCGGAGGCGGTTCTTGGCCCCGATTACAATGGGAAGTTAAGAGAGTTATCTTCGACTATCTATAAAGACAAAACGATATTTGTGTACTAAAATGAGTATGTTTGCATGTACATTTAAAGTATCTTCACCATAGTAAAATGTATGTATAGTCTGATTTTTATTCAGAAAACTTATTTCTACTTTATAGATAAAATTAAAGATAAATGTTCCCATTGTAATCAAGGCCCTGATGCTCCATACAGCAGATACAAAAAATATTTCCTTTCACTGTCGACATAAAAGGGTTTAAACTAGATGATGGATTTATTTATTTATACTTCCCTTTGTCCCTACCATGTAGGCGATACGATGAGGAAGTTTAGGACTACATTTAAAGTTGTTAATGTAAATATGTTTACGCGGTTTTTCTTACTGATTTTGGTTGGTAGAGGAATAAATATAATCAATTTGTTATGAAAAAAACAATGCTTGCGTGCATGCGTGAATCCTAAAAAAGATATTTAGTTTTTAAAACGGATTCGGGCATGTGGTGGATGCTTTCAATATCCATAGTATAACAGGTAATCAAGTCTAGAGCAACATCTCATCTTCCACGTAAGAGTTAGTTGTTCTGCAGGAAATAGTCCACTGTCCAGTAGGGTTTCAAGCCTACAGCGTGTTTCATATAATTTTCTCTGCTGTGTGATAAGTTCCAAACAGTCTAAAATCTAAAGCTAGATGTTCTTGTCTGTTGCTCGTTTTCAAAGTTTAGCCTAGCAATAAAAATTCTCCATGCCTGGGTTAAACTTTTAAAATGTGTATTCTTGATTCTGGATTCCAATGATTTAAAGCATATGCTACTGTCTTTTGACATTGACTTCTCCATCTCCAGGCGATATGGCACCAAATGCGGCGGCTGTGGGGACGGCATATCTCCATCAGAGCTGGTCCGCAAGGCCAGAGAAATCGTCTTCCATCTCAACTGCTTCACCTGCCTCGTCTGCCGCAAACAACTCAGCACCGGAGAAGAACTTTATGTGTTGGCAGACAATAAGTTCATATGTAAAAAAGATTTCCTCGAGGGAAAAGCGCCGCCTCTTCATCACGGTGAGTTTTTGATTTTTTGTCGGAAGCGTTTAATTTTTCTTTGAGATTGACCTCGGAGTAAAGCTTGACAGTTGAGACAGCAGCGGCCCTACACCCAGCTGTTATGAAAAAATATTCGAGGTAATTAGAAAAATTGCATACCTTATGTTATTTGACGTTTTAAATGATCCCGTAAGGTGCAATGGCAAGAACTCGTAAGAAATGTTGCTACTATGATAAATAAATATGTATTACAATCACTGGCGGCTCTTGACCAAAAACATTGGCAATGCATTTCTTTACATTTTGTCAACGTTTTGTCAAAGTTAAATTATATTATAACAATATGACAGGTCCAACGTGATAAACGAGCAATAGTATGGCAGCCCGCGCATCGGAACCAGGAACGCTAAATTCGCCTAACATTATACGCACGGTATAGGTAACTAAATTTGTACTAATATCATGTCATTACGCATGTTCAAAGTGACATTACTAATGAACTTCAAACTTCAAATCTTCGCATGCGTTGGCAATGCCCAGAGTATGTATATTATCTTCTCCTCAAACGCACGATTCACCGGTACGAAGCGTTGTCTATCTCGCTCAAATGACGACTTTACGAGATATGGTATGTTTCATACAAATTCAGGGTAAAGAATTGTGCAAAACAGAATATTCTCGGGGACGATTGCGCATGCGCAGACATGATGAGAAAATCGTCCGCTAGAGTCGATCTCGCTAGATCTTTTGGCGCTAGTATTGAATATTATGATGTTTACGAGAATGATATTGACACAAATCCCGGTTTCTTTGTACATTTAACATATTTTTACTATCAATAAAATTACTAATTTATTTAAACATATTTGAAAACATTTGATAGAGATAGTAGAAAAGTTAAGCATACCGTCTCGATATATTCCGATGAAGATAGCGTTTGTAATCGCCCCCCTGCAATATAAATGAGTATAAAATTCATGACAAACTATGCATGTATGTATGTAGACATATACTTGTTTTATATGGTTCTTTTAATGGTGTATAAATTCATAACACTTTAATGTACAAACTGACATTATTATGACAAGAGAATATAACAGTGTTGCACTATTTTAATTGCTTTTAAATAATAAAATTGAAATACAAGTCAATGTTAACGACGGAAGCTTACTTAATCCATAAAATTAATCAAACATTGCTAAACGATAAATGGCAGCTTGTGACATGACAAACGTGGCTTAAAAATAGGCATTAACAACATTATGTCAATAATTGTTAGTACATATTTGTATTTCACCATTTACCGACTTTTCTATATCAACCGGTTTCTAGACGCACCCGTCTCTTCGTTCGGATACTAATTACACTAAAATGCAAATCCCACTATACATCTTACCATAGTAGTTGCAAAAAATATAAAATCAATGTGCTGGAAGGATAATTTGGTACGGAAAAGGCGGACTGTAGCGTAAAACCTAATTTCATTCAGTTTTGTAAAATATAAAAAATATTTGAAGAAAGGAAAGGAGCACGGAAATGGACTTACCTTTGATGCGATAAGGATGTTCTTCAATTCTAGGCACTGAAAGGTGAAAGTTTACTATGAACCAACAAGCTACAGAAAGTGGCTTTGTGGGGTTTTAGTTTTAGTAAAAATATAACGTTTGAAATTTAAAAAAAATCATAATTATATTATTTAAAAAAAATATATATATGGTAACGATTTATGATAACTTTTACAAAAACGCGCAACGATTCCAAGAATTATCATGCAATATTTTGATGCAATGTCATAATTTTTTTTATATTGTTCCGAATCCAAAAATGTAATTTTTTTTTATTTCTTCTATCTTGATGTAAGGTTGGTGTACCATAAGGTTGGTTCAAGAGAACGATGGGAAAGAAAGGTAATCGTATATCGAATAAATTTATGTGTGTCAAATAGAACCAGAAGAAGGAAGAGTGTTTTCGACTCGATGGGTATTCTCAGGAAAAAAACTTGAAAAAGGAAATTAAGTGGAGACAAGTTCAGTTGTTGGCCTGTTCGCCAACCATGTTTTCGGTTCGATTTCTGGCAAGGTGGACGTGAACTGGTTGAAAAGGTGATTCTACACTGACGTATTCCATTGTTCCTGGGCCCGATACATTGGAAAGTGAACACGTTAACAGAATAACATTCAATCGTCTATGAAGTAAAATCGAATTTTCTGTGCGGAAATATCTTTATTTGAACAAGTTTCAAAAATACATCCTTACAAATTTACTTTTTTTTTCTTTTTTTTAATTAAAAAAAAAAAATATTTGCGTTCTTATGATTAACCCAAATATTTAATTTTGAGGGCCATCTTCAACAAATTGTAATTAACTCACTATTAGAAAATGTTGAATCAAGTTGGGGCAGAGTAGGATTCGAATCACAAACCTTTGGTCCGTGAGTCCGAGACACTAGCCACAGGACCACAACCCGATAACAAATTAGTATGACAAATTCGATTTTTAGCTTATAGACAATTGAAGATGTTACCTTCCCATTGTAATGGGTTCCTGAAGCAGAAGACCTTATCTTCCATACAACAAGAATGATCCATGTAGCGTGTAATCGGTGTACCAATGCAGAGCCCATGCACCATTGGGTGCGGGTAGGGAAATGATTATTTTAAGCATTTTTTTTAGATTTATCCAGATCCATGCTATGCGTTACCATCTGACCGTTCTTAAGAGCTCAGATTAGACTCCGCACGGATCGCATTCGAGACCTGATCTTTGTCATGCCGTGCCGGCTGTTTTTTTTCTCAACAGAACGAAAACTGACTTTTACTAAGATCTACCTAGCTTAAGCACGGCTTATTTTCATATTTTTAATTGCGTGCAATGACATCAATCGATTTTCGGAATAACTGAATATTTATAAGTACTTTCTTGTTTTATGCCACACAACGCAAACGTGGAAAGGTGTTTTTCCCTTGTGACATCTCAGTAGACAATGAAAAGAAAAAAAATGTCAGTTGAGTCAATTAGAGCAAAATTATTGATACTAAACAATTTCACACATAAATTTCCGGAAAAACAAATCAAAATTATTTTAAACTCTAAGACTGGACGTTTTTATGTAAATCAGGACTTTTAATCACCTGCGACCAACTTTCCTATTTAAGCCTCTGGTAAACCTAGCTCCTACAAGGCTCAGACTGCCAAGCACATGCTGTTAACACGCGTTTGACTTTGTACCGAAGGGTGCTTATCTATCGGATAAAGAAATTATGATGGTGCAAGAAACACTAGAAAATGGGATCCTGTGGGTTTAAAACCCAGGATCACCGATCCGCAACAATAACACGAGACACAACTTGCATATACATACATGGATACTATATGCTTCGTTTTCTCTACGATCGTGCATCTTATTACGCATGCACGCCGAATATATGGGCTTTTAAATGTCGACTTTCAATATTGTATCTTACTTGATCGTGCCATGTTTTCATAGTCTTTCTCGATTCCCGCATCCATCTACACACGACTGTAAATCTTTTAGCCGTTAGTTCGTCGTCCAATTGCTCCAATGCCTTATCGTTGCGGCTGTCTTTTCTCAGTTCTGTCGGTAATACAAAACTATTAAATGTGGCACTTTCCACCTTTAAAAAAATATGCCGTGTTTACTTGCTCCGACAATGTCTTTTGAAGCGGTATTTTCCGCCAGTCTCTATGCCTGAAATCTGTTTATCTATGCTTAATCTGATCAAAAATCTTTTGTCATCGCCGTCTTTGGCTTTTTCTGCGGTAAACCTCCTTGTCATTCATTGGTTGTTTATATTTGAAATTCGATTCCGTTCTTGTCTGCGTTCCCGCCCTTTGAGGGTACCCAGCGAACCAACAGAAACTCAAATAATGTTAAATAAACACAGGTTTGTGTAAAGCGGGTTGCTATTCACACATTGACACCTGGCGACCATTTTGTATAATGTTATTATTATAAACCTCATATCTTTTGACAATATGTTTGAGCTTGTTTCTTAGGTGGGTAGGCACCGACCGTAGAAAATGCCCCTTACATTATATTCTTTTATGTTCAGTTGTACAGAATTGCATTGGTTATTTTTATAAATAGAAATAAAATTATTACTTAAAACTTAAAAGCGATCCAAACCATACATTATTTTTTCGTATTGGCTGATTATATTTTCATATTTTTTGAAATATCTGCACCTTAAAAAAATCTGTTTGGAATTTAGAAGTAATATATTGTCCGTTTTCCGTGTCTTTTTGAGAATAAGGACTATCATCCCGGCTAAATTTTAACAGTTCGATGGTTACTAGTGGAGATAAATCGGCCTTGTATATGATGGTTTGCGTACCATATCGTTTGATTCCCAGTAAGGTAGATATGAAAAACTGTTTTAAAAGTAGTGTTGCACTAAAATATTTCATTGCCCCTGGACCCTGGACTGGCACTTGAAGCGTACAATTAGTCTCATTCCCTTCAAGTAACAGATAATCATGATAAACTTCATCCGGTGGATTAATGAAGTGCCATGTAGAACTATGCTTTATAATAAATAACACATGAACATGAAAAAGAAAACATAAACGATAGAAAAAAAATCGTTGGATTGAGATATTTGAAGAGATGAATATTTTTTATAAAATGGAAATTTAGAAGTCTAAACAGTTACATACTGTAAGGAGTGTGGGCATGTTTATGTTGTTGGTAACAACAACATATATACAGTCATCTACATACCCACATATCCTGGCCAGCTCATTCTAGATTTGTCTCTTCTACTTAACAGTCCTAAGCTTAGAACCCAACTTACTAGTTAGTATTTATTTATTAATTAGTATTTATTTATAATAAACTAGTATAAGTACTCCAGCGTAATATTCAAATAATCTAAAATAACATACTAATCAAACACAAATGGACACCGAGTCGTTGAAACAATAAGCATAATCCCCCAGTAACTACACACGTGCGTTTCCAGAAATTATCAAGCAGCCAGTCGGCCACATGGCGACGATCTCTACCTACTGTCTACAAAAGGCGGCCTCCATGGTGTAGTGGTCAAGACGCTTGACTCACGCACGGAAGGTTCCGGGTTCGATTCCCGGTGAGAACACAAAAATTAAAAATGTGATTTTTCTCAAGCCTGGGTGCTCAGTGATGTAATTCACCACTGTAATTAGGCCTCCTGGCCTGTTGTGGTGCAAAAAAAAAAAAAAAAAATGTAAAAAAAAAAAAAAAAGCTTATCTTCGAACATCTATCTCCCTTTGTTAACCATGGAGTTGAAACAGTGTTTTATTTATTTAGTTTTTTATTGCTTACTTCTTGGCATGAACACTTGACCAATTTACTACTATGCTCTTCTTTTATAAATTTATTGATATCATTTTAACTCTGCTAGAATTCCACTCGTCCATGCGCTTTGTAGCTGCACGATGATTGGTAATCTAGCTTTCATATATCAACTTTAAAATACCTTCATTTTGTAAATGGGGTCGAGAATTCCAATCGTCTATGCGCTTAGTAGCTGCAAGACGTGTTGTAATCTTACTCCTTTTTATTATTCATATAATTATTTTTTTTAAAATATTATTAGTACACTAAATTTATTTGTCAAGACGTCCTGTAATCTAGCTCCTATCTGTTATAATTTTTGAATGATCTTAATTGAAAACGAGGAACTAGAATCCCAACAGTCCATGCGCTCTGTAGCTGCAAGACGTACTGGGATATTTATTAATTGTACAGCGCCCTTGAGGTGATTTTCACAAAATGGCGCTATATAAATTATCCAATTATATATATATGTATACTATACACACACTTTAAATAGAGGTACTTGAAAGACGATCAACTTATATTATTATAGTTAACAGTGATTATAACCGGTTATAAATTACTAGGTTTATAATTTCCGAATCGATTATTTGCGTCACAATTTTTCAACAATGCCTTTTCATTGTTTCCTCATCCAATTCATTCCTGTTCATCTTTATTGTACCAAAAGGGTCCGTTGTTTGTTCAACAAACATATCGGTATAACAGTCTTCAACAATCGTTGCATCCCCTTTATGTTTTCCTTCTAGTGCGTGCCCCGCTATCATAACACGGATACTCCGGATCCATTTATGACGGCTGTTTATGTTGAGAGAGGTGTACCCCAAGGGCGAGCACTGGGCCCGCAGCTATTTTGGCGGGGAAGTGAAACAAGAAAAGTGATAGAGGAGGAATGAAGGGAACGTGAGCAGAATTTTATGGGGCGGAATTAAATATACATTATTAAAAAATAAACAAATCTATAACCGACCCACAAAACAAACAATGTACACATATTAATCTACCTTATAGCCAATTTATTACAATGAAAACTTTGTAGATATCGTTTAAACGAGTTAAAAACTCAGTAATGTATAATTTTATCATTATCATTATTAAACCCTTGTCAGCACATGATAGTGCATAGGGCACTGTATTGATAGACTAAATGTAGTGTATATCGATCATCCGTTACAAAAAAGTAAGCAGCTTTACGCTTCAGATTCAGTTCTGGAACATAAAACATTGCATTTTAGTTTCACCCTTTAAATCAATATTTCATGTCCACCTTATTAGGAATCGAATGTAGGTACTGTACTCTTCAACCGCCTGGACCAGACAATTTACGTTTCTTGTATTTATGATTCTGAATACTCTGTTTAACTCGTGTGGCTATGATGTCACATGAGTCTACATATAATACAAGACTGACTTGACATGATATCTCTTGTTTTTTTTAATAATGGAGTTGTATTTTGCTATATAGGTACGAAATAAATTATATATTTGTTTTTATAAATTATGGAAAACCGATTATTAAATAGTACCAATACATCGACACCTGCGTGTAATATTGTAACCCACAGAACGCTAATTTAGAGAAGAAGAATTTAAATGTATGTTTGTCCAGAACAAATCTAAATAAAGACTAATTTTTGAAAAAATTGGTAGGCATATTCATTTTCAAATGCATTTTCATATAAGCTTACAAAATTAAAATGATTAGCGGTTTTTGTAAAAATACAAATATGAAATTATGCTTCGGAAAAGCTATGTAAAATATCGTATTAATTTATTTATTAAATAATTTATTTATTATTAATTTAAACGCCCTACGGGCTTTTACATATTTTGGAAATTACGTTCAAGTGCAGCAGTGAAACATAAGTAGGTAAATTTAGTTCAAATTAAAGATAACATAAGAAAAACTAAAAGATACAATAATAAGTAAAAATAAGGAAATGTACCAACATGGGTACATGGGTACAAAAATATTTAATAAATTTACATTAGAAAACATACACACACACATATACATACATGCATGTACATATATATATATATACATACACATACACATACATGCACATACATATACATCCACACATACATGCACATACATATACATCCACATACGTTTATACATTATTATAGAGATACATGAGAAAAAAAATAGTAAATAAAGAACAATATTAAGAAATTTTATACAAATTAATTTATAACCTTTTGAATACTTAACCTCTATTTATATAAAGACAGACGAAATATATAAACTTCACCATACTCGTTACCTAGCTGGTGTAGTCTACATATTGGTGATTTGTAATAATAATTATGACTGCCAGGAGATTAAAAAAATAACGTTAGCTGCCGAGTATTTCGAACAGGTACTTTTAAGCCGATAACACTAGTTAATTCCGGGACGTCCAATACGCCATTTGCTATTTTATATAAATTTGATAAATCATTTGTAATTCTTCTTTTACAAAGAGTTGACATATTTAGTGTACATAATAAATTATCGTAATCAATATTTTCAGTGGGTATATTAAGTTTGTAATTGATGAATATAAGGAATTTACGTTGTACTCTTTCTAATTTTAAATTTATTTTTGTATACGCCTAATGGGAATTTTTCAGGACATATTTATGCACAGAAAATTATTATAAAGGAAAGTGGAAAGACACAATGGTATACTTATATAGTGAACTTGGTGGGAGTGGAAGCGGGAAAGATGTGTTTATAATTGAATTTGATTCAGTGATCGTTTGAAAGAAGATAACTTGTTATCAAAGAAATCAAGACTGGTATGTTTATTGGCAGACCTAAGAATTCTGGGCATAGGGGAATGTAAACCATAGTTAGTTATATGGTTATCGGTATGAAAGTTAGTTTTGTCTAAGGTTTCTAGTTGGGATATTTAATTATATTGAGCTCAGCCGTTCAGGCGCATCAAAGAGTAAGTTGAGAATTTTAAATAGGACTGGAAGATCGGATTTATTTCGATAGTCTTGAAGATAAGATATATTTAAGCTATTTTCCAACTCATTATACGTATATTGGTCTCTGGATAAGCCCAACCTCCAGCCTATCTTTCTCAAAACTCGATATTGAACTGATTCAATATTCTTGATGTGAACAATACATACGATATCATACTTCAAAAAAGATGTGAAGTAAACTATTGTATAAATGACATACAATATGTTTACATACGATAATTATTTGATTCTCACAAACGATGTGTATAACCGTAAGAAGTACTTACGATAGTACGTTGTTATTCTGCATATTATAACGAATTTAAAATTATAGTATTAAAATCAAACAAATATAATATAATTAACTGTTTTTTTTTTTATAAAGTATTTTGCTGTCTTTCATGCAAATATTCGTATAAGCTTTAATTATTATGCGATGAGTGTGTTGGAGTTTCAATTGTACATAGTGTAGGTGAAGTTTCTAAGGCTAAATCACATTTTTGTGCTGCTGTAGTTAGAGTAATTATTTTATTTTTCGCAAAAGCAGAATATATTTTGAAAAAATACTTATAATTTTTTTTTTTTAAATATAAAAAATACACTCGGCAGACGTTCGTCCTGTCCGGAGAATACAATTGTAACTCAAACATGCACCGCTTTTGGCCATTTCTTTCGTCTCGTGAAAATTATTGGAAGGGTTCATATAATGGGGGGGGGAGTGGTTTTTAAAAACATGTACCTTTTATGAAATTTATTAATAAAAAAAATAATTTAAAAAAATATAAGATATTACAATACGCATCACAAAATAAACGTAACTTATTGCGAAGTATATTTTTTTCTTTGTTGGAACTAAAGATACAATAATATATGGATGTAATACGTCAAATACTCAAAATCGACAATTTGTGGGTTTCGAAATTATATGTAGTATGGATCGATGCATGTAAAAAGATGTATTTTAAAATATCTCGTCTTTTGTTAAATGTACACGACATTTAGCACTAATTGCAGGAATACTTTTTAGCATAGTCTTTTAAGAGTTAAAATCCTACTGTGAGAACACGCTCCCTACAATTTAAAATTATTATATTTTCTGTTACTAAAAATCCGCATTCATGACACGGAAGAATGGCCATGTTATATATAAGACAATTAAAACTATCGCACCGAAATGCTCAAAAGTATCCATGTTTTTTTTAAACGCTGAATTATACGAATTCGCCTTCATGTAAAAATATTCACAGCAATTCCTATCATAGATACTGACGAGTGATTAAATTCATAAGCGCGGTTGAAAAGAACCACTCGCGTTTTAATTGTCCGCGGTTTATAAATACGATTAAAAATGAAACGATAGAAAGAGGCGGTGTTCCTGCATTCAAGAGAAAAGCAATTATTTGCAAGTGCAGTAATTTGCGGAGTATTGTGAAACTGCAAACCAGTGTATCAAATCAAATTTAAGAGGCACAAAAAGCACGGAGTTGTGGTTTGGTCCGAAGAGAATGTGAAAACCGCATTACGGTTCTGTAAAGACCTCCCAAGGTATACAAAAATATTTTCTAATAGTACGTATGTAAATGCCGTATCAGAAATCAGGTGCGAGTTTGCGTTCATTTTGTGTCCAAAACGGGAACAGGAGGCTGATATGCGTTTACTTAGAATAGTCCAGAAACCGCATACGCGCATCAAACTGAATCCGACTAAACTACTCACAAACGATTTTGTGCAAAAAAAACGAGTATGCGTATATGTTCATGTGTGTATGTACATGTATATTTGTATTTTTATATATATATATATATACAGGGTGTTCTTTAAACTCTATCACATCCGAAACCACGATGATCAGTATGGGCAAGAAGGCATATTTAAAAAATATTTAGAACAAAGAAAAGTTTTTTAAAAAATATTTAAAAAATACTAATGGTTGCTTACTTCTGCAGGGGAGAGTGAGGGGAGCGCGGCGCAGTATCAGACTCTCCCCTCCCTCCTCCTCGTTTCTCCCATGCAGAAGTAAGCAACCATTTGCATTTTTTGATATTTTATTTTTCAAAATTTTATTCCTTCTAAAAAAATTTTTTAATGTGCTAATATGTCTTCTTGCTCATACTGATCATCGTGGTTTCGGATGTGACAGGGTTTAGTGAACACCCTGTATATAAAACGCAACTAACGCGGAATAAATAATAATGGAATATTTGTAGATGATTGATAAAAAAAGATAAAACACGTTTTTTCTCATTAAAACACATTATTTTATGAAAGAATTAGAAATACCTGCCTATTCTGTTCACAAAGATTGGCTTATTTTTTTACAATGCCATTTTAAAATGGATTCAGTTCTTTTACGCGTATAAAAACAGTAGGTACTAAATCAATCACGAATGCAAATTCACGTTTTATACTGTGAAATCTGAACTACCTACCCCGAAAAAATGAATGCATAAATAATACTTTTATTTTGGAGCGGCAACACTGGAGTGGGAATATGGCGGGCAGCGCATGCGCAGTCGATTTTGTGACAGGTAATGGCGCGTCAGATTTACGAGATTTTCAAATCGTTTTTCTTTCCCATAAGAAATATGAGAATATTCCACTCCAGAATGTAACGATTCAAAAACTATATCAAATGTCTTTATGCCCAAGTTAAATTTGACGATACTTACCGTTTTACCGAATAAAACAGAATTGACGTAAATATAATATTATATTATGTACCTACATAATAAAATATTTACTTCGATTTATAAACATGTCCATAGATTGGATGGAACTAATGCTTCCCTAAAATTTGACTTCTAAACAACCAGTAGGTACCTAATTTTATTGTATAATAAAATTAGCTAATAGTTACCGAATCTTTTTAGTAACTACAACAAATATTTTTTAACTAGTTGTAAATCGTTGCGACCTGAGATGGGGTCGATGTTCATTCATTAATAATTACAACAAAATTACGATAAACCCACACAACCTTTCGACTTATCCGCGAACTGAAGTAAAATTCACTTCGCCCTGTCTAATTTTGGCATTTGGAACTGCTTAAATCTGTTGATTCCTATATGGCGGTCGTTCAGTACTGAATTCACAAGTCCGCGCATGCGCAAATTGAGATCTTCCGAAGATCTTTGGAAGCAATCCATGTTTTTTTTCATGTAATTTGACTGTTTTATAACAAATTTAGCACTTACATCGGTTTACACGACGGTATTATATTATTAAACTGTGAAATTTAACCTTTTTATGCTGATATAATAGCATGAAAATGATTTTTTGTTTATTTCGAAACACTAAATTCATGTTTTACAATGTACCTAGTACTAAGTTACCGATTCCCTAATTAAAAACGTAACCACACGCCCAACTTATGTACAAATTATATTTATTTCAGTGCCTGAAATATGTTTCCTTGAATAGGGAATTGTTTAGTAATAATTTAAATCGTATTAGCAATAGATCCGTTAGTGTACTGTCAGTTCCAGGATGGAGAACTAAGTTCGCACGAGGCACTCCTTACATGTTGGTCTAAGATCCTTCAATCTTCCAACTAAGAAAATACAAAACATTAAATCATTATTACGGTTAAAAGTAGGTTTGAGGTTTGGATTAGCATGGAGGGAACAAATAGACACCTTCTTAAAAAAAAAATGCATACTGCAAATAAATAATGTTTTCGTAATATCAGCATATGTTCATTTAGTTTTTCTTTTTCTTTTCTTTTCTTTTCATGGTCATGTCATACCATATTTACATGCTATAAACTTTTTAATAATTAAAAAGGAATGGCCCACGCTCAGACGCTGTAGTCTTTGTGGGTATTTTTCCCATTTATGTTATTGCCTTATTTTTAAGATGTATTTTTCTAAATTTTAAATTTATGTAAATATATGTACCTATGAAAAAAAAAACCTTTTTTTTTTTTAAAAGGTGTATAAACACTCGAGGTCAAAACAAAAGTAGTGATAGAACACTCCTAAAACTATAACATAAATTTTAGTCATGTTCAGTGTTTACAGTTTTTAAGATATTCAATTTTTACTGTTTTTTCCCTTAATTTCGCTTAAGTTACCAAAATTCAAAACAGAAATCAACAACCGGCGGTTGTCAGCGAACGCGAACGCTTTACTAAAAGATCTATTTATTTTCTTTTCTTGAATTTTATAATATGAGAGAAACCATCAAGTCAAAAACACTCGTCTAGGCTTCTGGTTATATTTCACATAGATATAAATATTCTTCATCCGCCTGGGCACGTTAAACGCATACCACAATGAACCAAAACCCTTATTGATCTAGCTTTTTTTGACGGAACCCATCTCGACAGAAAAAAGGAAATGAACAAAAATGATGTTTTTAAGACTCGTGACACCTTTTTTTTTTTTTTGATAATTTATAAAACATAAAATACAAAAATTACATATTATACCCCTAGGAGTTATTAGAAACTCATTTGGGATCGTACCTTGCCGTTTGGATGTTGTAATGATCGACATGAAAATAAAGACTATGTTTTAATGTATCGTGGTTATACAAGTAAAAGTGAACATTTGCACAAATGGCGAAATTGAGATTATTGACTTTTTGATGTCGTATTAGCATAATGCTTGACTGCCAAAAGTGCAAAGTCGATCTGACTCTCCAAAAAAAAATTCGTTTTTAAAATATGTGACCATTTGATAGGAGCTCACAGATTTTTGACAAGTAAAACTGACCAACACACATAGTCACTTTTATTAGTAAATTTAAGATACAAAAAATTGACCAAGTAACAGTTAGTCAATTTTACTTGTAGGTAGATGTCACCAGTGAAGAGTAAGATAGAGTTAGTAGTTAGTAGATAGTAAGTTAGTATACGTTTATTTGACATATATGTTTTTTTTTTATAAAAAGTTTTTTTTTTTTTTTTAAATAAATATTTGCGTTCTTATGATTTACCCAAATATTTAATTTTGAGGGCCATTTTTAACGAGTTGTAAATAACTCACTATTAGAAAATGGGAATCAAGTTGGGGTAGAGTGGGATTCGAACCACAGACCTTTGGTCCGTGAGTCCGAGACACTGGCCACAGAACCACAACTCGAGTCAAGTTAATTAATAAAGTTTATTCTTTAGATTTTTACGTAACACTTCTTAATTATTTGGTCTTTTTCATTTATTTTGCATTTCTGTGTTTATTTTACATTTATATATATTTAAAAAATCACAAAAACATAATTTATAGTTATAAAATAAAATAAAATACTACCTCGCTCAACGAACGAAACAAAAATGATTATCAGCAAAATTTCATGACAAATTTTACAGGTAAAATTGACTAAGTTTTTCAATTTTTGTATTTATTTAAAAGCGATAATGTTTTTGAAATACGTTTATACTTAAAGTTGAAAGTACCGTACATATAATGTATAATTACCAACCACCTACTTGAAAAATCTGATCTTTGAGAAGCAATTGAACTCAAAAGAAAAACACTAAAATGCCTACCCTGAACATTATTGATTTTGTAACTTAGTCAATTTATTTTTTATGCCCACGGTAATGAATAAATTAATGTGAATATTTTTTTCAACAGTTTTACTCTAACTCTCGAAAACCCTTGACCCTTTCACAAAACCCCGGTAGCCTAGACTTTTATATTCTGTTTAATAAAATGATTTTCATCATGCAGAGAGGATGGACTGCCACACTCGTCTATCCTAGCATGCATTCCTAGCTTCTTCCACATTACAAAAAAAAGACACCTCGGAGACCCTTTCTTAAACGTATTAATTATTATACCTGACTCAGATTTACACTTTCACCTGATTCCATCATTCGTGATCGTCATACATCGATTTCCCACACATTCGTCGAAGAGATCGCATTTTGACCGCGTTCACATCGTTCATAATCTATGTTGTAATATTGTAGATATATTAATATCAATAACTCCCACTCCTTGAATCCAGTTCTTGTCAACAAAAATTTGGATTAACTCAAAATACTGTTGATAAAAATGATGTATTTATTGTACAGCTTTTGGCCATGCTTATAACAAATTACTTTCAAAGAGGGTTTATTTTTATTCTCATTTCTCTGCAGAATAATTAAGACGCGATCTTTAATAGCACCCAAGACTATTCCATCTATTAAGCTTTCGAGCAAATTAAAATAAATATTTACCTCCCGTACAAAATATATATTATGTGCGTTTCTGTGATCCTGATCCACCCCTGTACGAATTCCCGGGGAATGGAGGAATTGCTGATAAAAACTAATTTCGCTTTCTCCTCCCCCTTTCCCTCTATCCCCACCCCTGTCCTATTACTCCCCCCCGTAAACGGCAGGGGTGTATTTCGTTCGCCGACAACCCCCCAAAACGTGGTTTTATACGTTCCATATATAATATAATAGGTTTTCGACAGTATTTCAAAGCGAGAGTCGTTTTAGATTCAATGAGTTTTCACCAATTTAAATCAATAATTAAAAACAAAGTTTTGTAGCTAATGCAACATCTGTTGAGGCAAACAAACAAATACAAAATTGCGCATCGGTGTATCTGTATAGACTTCCGAAGATTTCAATAGTGATTTAGCGACTATATCGAGACGTGCATTCATCGAATATAAATCTATGATCAATTTCACTAAAGCAGAAATTCACACGATACGATAAAATCAGAGTGAGTCGATATTTAATAATCTTCATTAAAGGGGTTACCGAGATATTTGCGAAAAACTTTGAAAAGAGAATTGTGAGTTTTCTAATTATGCTTCACTAACTCAATGGAGAATGCTCAGTTTGCGGTGTGAAGTAGTAAAATTGAAATCTGTTTTTGAAATTGAGATTTAGAGACGGTTTTAAATTACGCACTTTTAAATCTCACACTGACTGTGCAAAAATGCAAAAAGATCTGGACAGACTTTTTCAGTATTGTAATCACAATTTACTGGAATTGAATATTAGTAAATGTCATTCATTTTGAATTTCGCGCAAACAAACGACGATCAGCTTTCCTTACTATTTCAATAATACCCCGATCTCTATAACAGATAGTCAAATTCGCGACTTAAGTGTTATTATCGATACGAAACTAATGTTTAATATTCATATTGAATCAGTCCTGAAAAAAACATATACAATGTTCGGACTTATAATGCAAGTATCTAAACCATTTAAACATGCAGAGACATATGAAAAACTTTACAAAACATTTGTTCGTCCCCAGCTAGAATACTGTACTCCTATTTGGTCACCTTCCTATAATGTAAGTATTATTGAAAGGGTCCAACAATTTTTTTTTAAGCAGGCTGACTACCGGTTAAACATTAACTTCTGTAATCATGCTAAAAGTATACAGTACCATGGAATAAACTCTCTTAAAAATAAAAAAAATAATGTTAGACCAGTTATTTTTATTCAAATTAATAAATAATAAAATTGATTCTCCTAACCTACTTAAAAGACTTCCATTCCGTGTGCCATCTAGACCGGCAAGACGAAATCTTCTGTTTTACACAGAAAACGCGTCAACAAACTATTTGAAACAATCTACAATACCTGGAATATGCGACCAATATGGCAATATATTTTACCGAGGCTGATATTTTTTATGACAATGCATGTAAATTTAGGTCAAAATTATAGACATTTTGAGAGAAGCAGATATTTAACTTTATTATTACATACATAATTTTTCATTTCGTTTCTTTCACATTTATTATATTGAACATAATTTAAATTATTGTATTAAGTGTAAACAATTTTTCTGGTGTGTGTATGAGTTTCTTAAACTAATATACAAAGAAATTGGCAATATTTGTGTACATACTGTTTGTTTACCTAATAAAATAAAATAAAATAAAATTACGCTATTATTTAGGTAGGTAGGTTTTTATGTGAAGTTTTTTTTGGCATCGATAACTAATTTTCCGTTTTGGTGGAGATTTCCAAGTTTGCTTCTAATAATACCCTTATTTATTATATTGGGTGTAAACATCAAATGAACACATTTCAATAGACACTTTTTTTTAGTAGTCATATTGATTATATATCAAATCAAAGAAGGGTATGCAAATGCTTGGATTTGTATTGAGACCAGCGAAATTTTTTAAATTAATATAATCAACCAAAAAATTATAATGTTCATTGGTTAGGAGTCCATTATAATGCAATTCTTCAATTCGGTCACCTCTCTATGCTACCCATTGCAATAAAATTAAAAAATTCAGCATTAATTTCTCCGGTTCATAAATTTGAAATTGCATTCACCGCGAGAAAATATAGACTATAATCTTCTCTTATATACATTAAATTTACTTAAAATTGGCAGTAGAAGAATAATATCTGGGCCCCGATTACAATGGAATGTTACCAGAGTTATCTGCGACTGTCTATAAAGAAAAACCGATATTTGTGTACGAAAATGAGTATATTTGTAAAGTATTTTCGTCGGTAACCTATAATTGAACATGTTTAGAAGAAAATGCATATTCTGCTTTTCATACAGAAAACTTAATTTTACTTTGTAGATAAATGTTTACTTTCCATTGTAATCGGGGTCCTGATTTGATTTTTTTCTATAAAGTTGTAAATAATCTTTGTGATGTTCCTGATCTAGTCAAATGTATCTATTTTAATATGCCTAATAATGAGGCATTATATTTATTTTAAATATATTAATAAATCTGAGTCAAATTCGCACATTAATTCTGTGTTCCCGAGAAATCACTCTTTTGGGAACAAATACACTGATGATAAAAAAATAGATGCATTTGCCACTTTATCAAACTTCAAGAGCCAATTATGCTTAAATTGAGTTTCTAGTATTATTATTTGTTTTTTATATACCCATATATTTATTTAATTTTTAACTGTATGTTTATATTTGTAAATTGTTTGTTACCTCTGTATATGTAAAAGCCCTTTGGGCATTAATTAATAATTAAAAAAAAAAAACATAAGTACCTAGTGTACGTTTTTCAAAAATGGAAAAATGAGCACTTAAAGTAAAAAAAATATGACAAAGGGCATATGTTATTGGAAATTCGTCTGTCTACCATGCAAGAGGTCTTGGGTTCGATTTCCGACATAGTTGATACGATATATTTATTTAAAAGGGTGTTTTCATACTAGAATATTTCATAGTCCCTAGACTTAACATGATTATGGAATATATCTTTTGGCGACTAATACAAAAGAGGTTGGAGTTAAGAAATTTAAAAGTAATGCTAAATATGTTATTCAATTTATAAAAATATTATAATGTACATAGGGTATTGTGATACAAGTGAATACAGTTTTGCTACTATTCGTGTAAGCAGTATGGTCATAAGGGTGAATGACAATATCCCAGAGCGAAAGAGGAAAATTAAATTTAATAAAAATCACGATATTTGAAATCGAAAATTTTAAAAGAGTAACAATAGATAACAATCATTCCTTTTTTGTATGGGCGAAACCGATAGAAGACCCACGGTCTTTAAAACTGTTTCGGGTATGTGGAGGAATAAACTCAACATGGTTGCCAGCACTACATACTACAAAAACGAATAAAAATGGGCCTACTGCCGACTGTGACACGGTACAAATTACTAGTACTTAAACACATACTTTTTTTACAAAACACTCAGTTTACCCTGAAGATGGCTCCTGCAATGGTAGCCGAAACGTCGGAACAAATCCAACAAACACGGTACCACCCAAAAAAATTGAAAACAGTGACCGTAAAAACCTTCGCACCTGTGTTCATTATTGTTCACCGTGGTCGCTGAATGCTTAGCATGTTTTTAAGCACGCCGATAGTTATTTGTGATTGAGCTACAGAATCAATCTTCGGGATAGATTGTAGACGCGATATTATGAAGATACAAAGACAATCGGCACCTCCTCGTACCTGCTTCCGTTGTGTTCACATCTCTCATTATTTCTTCAGCATACCTGTTTCCCATGGACCCTGGTTCGAGACTCGGTGAGGAGAGATAGCGTGCGCGCGCATCACGACTCTACTGCGCGGGTTAAGTTCTGGTTTATTAATGCGCTCCGGAATACATATCGCGCCAATTAGTTGGGTTCCCCGCAGCGCTCTCGTGTGACCGCGCGGGCTACCAACTGGGCGGATTTAGATTATTCTTTCCGCTTCACCCGCGTTTTGCGGTGCATAGGTCACTGCATGTGAGACAGCGTGGAACGAGACAAACTGTTGCCTTCTCTGTCGATTCGCGCAGCTTAAACTACGCCAAGTACACAGCTTTTCCACGGCTCCACATGTTGGCAAACAGACATTAAGATTTATTTCATTAAAATTAAATGCAATACATTTACAGAATTTTTTTTCCAAACTGCAATTATTAACTATGCGCTGATAATCTCGTAAAAATACATTATAAAATATCGCATTTTTTTGTTTGAAAATTTATTTATTAACCCTTACGGATTGACAGAGAGTATGGAGTGAATGGTAACCTGACAAGGGCTATTGCATCACTGTACAAGGACAGCACAGCATGTGTGAAGGTGAATGGGTCATTCATATCGTGGTTTAACATTCCCAAAGGAGTCAAACAGGGATGTGTACCATGGTTGTTCAACATATACATCGATAGCTGTATGAAAGAACTGAAATATTTAATAATGGGAGCAAAAATAAGTGGTATAACTGTTAACTGTATTTTGTATGCTGATGATGCCGTGCTTCTTGCTAGCAGCAAAGAAGACCTGCAATTCTCGGTAACAAAAGTCTACGATGTATGAAAGAAAAGCGATTTGCTTATGAATATTGATAAATCGAACGTGATGGTTTTTGAAAGGGATGAAAATATAACTAAATGTGAGATCAGTGTGAACGAAGATATTTTGAATCAGGTAAAAGAATTTGTGTATCTGGGATATATGTATACTAGGGATGGAAAGACGGAGAAAGATAATGAAAGGAGGGTGAGTGCCGGGAACAGGGTAAACGGTGCCTGATATCTACTTTGGCAAACAAATGTTTATCGCAGGAGGCTAAACTAGCAGTTCACAATGGAGTTCTAATGCCAACTCTGATGTATGGGAGTGAAGAATGGAATTGGAAAAATGATAAAGAAAGTAGGTTAAATGCTGTCGACATGCGATCCCTCAGGCAAATGTATGGTAAAACGATGTATAGGTGCACAAATGTCGAGATCAGTGAACGGTGTAAGGCTGAGACATGCATTATCGACAGAATCAAGAAATGGTGCTGCGTTGGTTTGGACATGTAGAGCGAATAGACAGCGAAAGAACGGGTAAAAGGATCTACGATGCGGACGTTGATGGATGCAGAAAACGAGTAAGACCGAGAAAGATATGGTACGATCAAGTCCATCAAATACTTGAAGATGGACATGTCAAGAGTAGGAATAATCGGCGTTCGTGCATGAGAAGATGTATGAATGTTGAGGAAGCGAGGTTTGTATGCAAAGACAGAGTGATATGGCTTTATATCCTCTCTGCCTACCCCTACGGAGAAACAGCGTGATGGTTTGTTTGTTTTATTTATGCTCTGTTGTTGATGATAATATTTTTAAATCATTTTGAAAAGTTTGTCTGAGTCTTTTGTTTAGTTTTGTCTGGTAGTTAATTGTATAATTTCAGACCCTGAGTTATTTGTCTCGATTGTCCTTGTCTCGTTTTGGAATGTTCTATGTGGTATTGTTCTGATATTCTTGTATTATGTCCATGTTTATTACAACTTTTTTACAAGTTTTAATTCTTTGTCTACAATGAAATGAGTGGCTAACTTATGAATAAATTTAAAAGATTATTGTTGAAAAAGTTCATTAACGTTTTGATTCTGTTTTGTTATTTTGTCTAGTAAGCAAAAATTGTGGGTTTCAATCACTGAGGTACAATTAAATAAAGATGATGCTTCATAGAATGACAGTTTGAAATAATGTTTTGAAAAATGCGTTGTCGCGTTAATATTTCCGTGCAAAACGCGTACTGACTATGCCAGTTTACTGTGAATTCAAAGCTGTACGTCGCGACTTTTACTCTGCTTAAGATTTACTGAATAGTGATCGGTACGCCGTTTGTAAAGCGACCAGTTATACTAACCAATGACAAGTCATAAGCCTTGTTAATGCCTGGACTTCCATGTTCCCTTCTCATAAATGTTTTCCCTATCTGTCGCAATAAATTTAATCTTGTCTACGAACGTTTTGACATCCTTAAAATATTGTTGATTGAACAGTATTTCTTTATCATCTAAAAACATGCATTGAAAGATTTCTACTGTACATCTTTGATGTCATTAATCATCGACTTTTATGTTGCGGCAATAATGACAGTTTGATGCTTACTTAATCATCTTAGGCACACGTCAGAAGTATGAGTCAAAATTTAGTGGTCCCAATCGAACTTGATGGTCATTTTTTATTTTTGACAATTCAACTTTTGTTAATTAGATTTTTTTATTTATTTTTTATGCCGGAAAATGATATTTTAATCTATAATATAAATACTCTGGAATTGATTGATTGCGTCTGTCCCTAAAACTTGCGCACGGGAATTTGAGCCTTATTATAGAAGTATCAACGCTAAATCAGGGTCAATTTTGCCCGTTAAAATGTAATATTCGAACGAAATAATAATTTTATCTCAATATTTGTAATAATATTTACCGTTGTTATTTTTAAAAATTAACAATTAGAATATATTTTTTCACTTAAAAGTTGCAAAAAAAATAATACATATATGTACGTATAAGTATAGTTATAAAAATAAAGTAAATAGAAATAAAATAAATAAAAATTAAAAAATTAAATTAAAAGAATTAGAAAAAAATACAGTTACATAAAAATAATGAAAAGGGTAAAAAATGTAATAATAATAAAGATACCTAGTACATAATTACTGACATTGTATAACTAAACAAGCGTACTGTCTATAAGGAATCTTCTATATTTTATATCATCATCATCATTCCCTTTCCACACCAAATGGTGCATAAGGCACTGCATTGGTACACCAATCGTAGCGTATCTTGATCATTTTTGTTTCATGGAGGTAAGATGATCAGTCTTACGCTTTAGGTAACAGCCGAGGGACTATGAAATATTCTGGTGAGAAGACACCCTTAATAAATATTTAATATCAACCATGTAGGGAATCGAACCCGAGACCTCTTGCATGGCAGGCTAACGCGCTGACCATTACACCACGAGGCCGACATTTTATATTGGAGAGATGAAAAATGTATGCGTGACCGGAGAGAACAGTATTATAATAATGACATGCTCTAAAGAAAAAGTCGTTTTTCCTTAAGTTAGTCCTAGGTACTGGCAAATTAAATGTAGTATGGAGTCTTGTTCTGTTGGGTTCAAGATATTCTAAAGAACTTGTGAATAAAGGGCAGTCTAAACAGGGCCCCGATCACAATGTGAAATTAACAGAGTTATCTTCGACTGTCTATATGATATTTGTGTACGAAAATGAGTATATTTGCATGAACATTTAAAGTATCTTCTTCAGTAACCTATAATTTAACATGTTTAGAAGAAAAAAAATGTACGCATATTCTGCTTTTCATACAGAAAACTTCATCTTTGTAACTTTCCATTGTAATCCGGGACCCAGGAACAATTTTTTTCTTTGACATAGACACTGTATTCTTCATTTGACGCAGACACGTCAAAAGCGCGCAATATACCTACTAGATTTACGCAAGGTTTAGTATGTATGTCCATAGACTAGATTTAACACAAAGAACATGCAAGTGCCAGAACTAACTCTACCTCGCCATAGACAATGCAGACGCATCGGGTAGTCTCGTTAACCCGCTGATCTTTGGTCATTTTTCACCATCCACACTCACTCCGATATTTTAAACTTTAATGTATTCATCATTTGCTAGACCCCCGCCGTAAGGACCGAACTCGCGACCACTCAAACCATAAGTCATCCGAGCAGTCCATTCCGGTTCTAGCGAGACGCGCTTGTCAAATGGAGCTCGTTAATTTTACAATTTTTATCCGACCGTGAAATTAATTTGATACGATAACGACTAAAAACATCGGGAAAATACAATAAACAAGATAGTTTTTAAAAGTAATGGTTAGACTCAGTACGCAAATTAGCAGGCACAAAACGCTAGCTATTTTATGTCCTTACAATCTTACAATATAACTTTGTATGGAGTCAGCGTAAACTTTAATATAATTACAGTGTAAATTCGATTAGAAATTTTAATGATTTTTTTGTATGTAAATAGTCTATAGAACTAAGCCAACATTTTTATGTATTGAATTATGAGCGCGACGATTTTTTAATGTTTTGTATTTTTGAAATTGCTCCGCTGTGACGTCTCAAGCTCTCTTCCCCTTCTCGGTGAGTTTTGCTGATTAATCAGTTGACTTATCGTAAACCGGAAATCTATCACAATCCTATTGTCATTGATTGATTTGGAAGAACTAGTGACGTCGATCAAAGTAGTTCGTTTTAGTTAGAATATTTTTTCACACATTTTCAATAAACTTCGCCGTACAATTTAATACTGTAATTTGTACCGTGCGTAAGAAAACATTTTTATATCAAATTTCCCGAAGGCCTGGACTTTTCTATTGGGTTAAACATATTAAGAGTATTTTGACTATAAATAAATAAATATATTTTTTTACATGTTTGGTTCTTTAATCTTCTATCGCATTCGTACCCATGATTGATCAAATCATTTTCAGTTTCTGAATAGGAAAATATCACATACGATGAATACTGATAAAAAAAAAAATAAAATGGATTAAGAATAATCAATTGTATTTTCAAAATTAATATGGATTTGTGGAGAAATGTTTTCATACATAAATGAAAATAATAATTTTCATAAAAATTCGTTGCCAGAAAAACGCGACGTGTTTGGCCTTGGTTGTTGTGACGTCAAGATTCGCGATAATGTTCTCAACAAATTCAAATGACCGGGAGCAAATAAACATGAATCGAAACGTATTAGGGGCGTGGCCAATGGAATGACCGTTTTTGCGGGAATTCAAAATTACAAATTCGAAAATATTTTTTATGCTACTAATAGTGAGCAATTTTTTTTTTTTAACTCGACAGTATTACCCAGAAATGTAAAAAAGGTGATATACCTATTATGCTCATTCTCGAATGGTGATTATTCGAATATGCTGGATAAGAGGACATGCAGGTATCGTAGGATATGAGAGAGCGGGTGAACGAGCAAGAGCCGCAACTTGTAAAAGAACGGCACCTTTCTTCTCAGAATTTCCCCTTAGCTTTGCTAAATACTGTATAAAACAAAATACGCAGCAGCGTTGGGAGGATCATTACCGCGCTTCTTCTACAGGTAAAATCACTAAACCCAATGCTGGCCGATGCAGCAAACTTCCGTCGTCATCACCAAAGTACTTTCGAAATGACCCAAATTTTTACCGGACACAAAGCTATGAGATATTACCTGTATAGGTTTAAATGAAGGAACGATGACTATTGTCCATGCGATGATATTTCTTCAGAGTATCGAACGTCTGTTATTTCAGTGCCCATTTTTTAGTTTACAACGCCTTAATCTTGAAGGAGAATTCAGGAAAGATGGAATATTCTTAACAGATATCCACACTGTCGTTAAAAGTAGTTATCACGCGCCATTGTTCTTGGACTTTGCAACAATGGTGGTTGGGCTCATAAGGGCAATAAACCAAAATCAGTGATCGAACATCCCATTTCCAAGACAAACAAAAACGAATTTTTCCGAATACCTTAGCCTTGTACATCATACGTAAGGCTACTAAATACAGGGGTCCAAATACATACTAAAAAAAAAAGGTGATCAGTCTTACGCTTCAGGTACCGGGTTAGGGACTATGAAATATTCTAGCGTAAAGACACCCTTTAAAATTAATATTACAATTCAACCATGTCGGGAATCGAACCCGAGACCTCTTGCATGGCATGCAAACGCGCTGACCACCGCGAGGCAGACAACACATAAAATAAAATAAATAAATAAATACCGCATCTTGCCTTTTTGAAACTTTCGTCACGTTTATTGCCATACAAATTTATTTATTTATTATCATTATATTACATACACAAAATTATAATTTATGTAAAGTTGCTTTGACTGTCTAACTAGGGCTATTTACCCCGTTCTAAAACAGTCAAAAAAATATAAAAAAGCAGTAATCAATTTATAGAAACAATTATAAAGATACAGGACAAAATGAAAAACAAAGTAAAAAATGGAGTAAAAACATGGTAAAAAATGTAGTAAAAACATAGTAAAATTGTAGTAAAAACCTAGTAAAATTGTAGTAAAAACATAGTAAAATTGTAGTAAAAACATAGTAAAAATGTAGTAAAAACATAGTAAAAAATGTAGTAAAAAAAAACGTAGCAAAAATGTGTCTCGACATCTGATAATCACGTTTTTTTTGCGGGTGGCACCAACGAGCGAACCGTTTGAGAGTTGCTGCCTCCGACAGTTGTAAAACAACTCCGGGTATGAATTTGTTCTTAGGCCGCGGAGCAAAACTGCGCCACATGACTCCTCGCTCAGGCTTTTCCTTTTCGGTTCCCAGCGGCCGAGAAGGGCCGCGGCGGGGATATTTTGTTCGGACACAATAATAGGCAGTAAAAGGTTGGCGGGATCGGACCCCCGGTGGTCTACTGGTGACACGACGTGTTGGCGGCGGAGGTGTCCGGGTTCGACTCGCGGCCGGAACCGCGGGTCGTTTGTTATCTGCTTCAAATGTGTGTTAATTGCGCACTGATGGATGTAGATGGCGCGCGTCAATAAAACGACTAACTTTAGATAGAGATTTCAATAACGACCGAAAAACTATCAGGGCTTGTACGGATTTGGTGCGTCTAGGAAAGTAAAATTGGACTCTTTTATCCTCTATAAAGATCCTCAGAACAGTTAACAAAATCTCACTAAATAGTAATGTCAATTTGTTTCTACAGCAAAGTTAATAATTTAACACGTAAAGCCCGATGGCCAAAAAACAACACAAGTGACGATGTGGAACTTACAGACCCAGTTTAAAAAGTCGCTTTCTTGGCCTGTTCTGTGTTTTTTTTTTTAATATTGAAATGTACATTAAGGCATTGAGATGACATGTCATAAGCTTTTTGGTGAGATTTTTTACGTTTTTTCTAATTATTTAATAAGCAAGCGGTGTTATCACTCCTGGCTTAAATCTAACATATTTCTATATCTGCCCGGGCTCCGATTACAATGGGAAGTTAACATTTATGTTCAATTTTATCTACAAAATCAAATTAAGTTTTCAGTATGAAAAGCAGAATATGCATAAAATAGTTTCTTCTTAACATGTTCAATTATAGGTTACCGACGAAAATACTTTAAATTTTCTTGCAAATATACTCATTTTCGTACACAAATATCGGTTTTTCTTTATAGACGGTCGAAGATAACTCCGTTGACTTCCGGAGACCTGGATCATGCCATGACCATACCTTCTGTACTTTTAAATAGTGTCTAAGATTATTATTATTATTTAGGTTAAGTTATATTATTAATAAGCTATATCATACATCATTGAAGGCTTTTGTTGCTTAAAATTAAAAAAAAAAATACGACTCACAGAGGGTATAAACGTATCGAAGGCTCTTTCCTGCCGTAAAGCTAGTAAAATATAAAATAAAATCATATGCGGATATAAGAGTTAATGTAGCATATTTTAAGCACTTTTCGGAAAGCAGATCTTAAAGTTTATTTATTTATTTATTTATTTATTAACGGACATTGTCCATGTTTACAATTTATAAGGTTTAAATATTACAATAAAAGAGTAGTTTAAAACATTTAAAGAAAAAAGAAAGAAGCATTGACAAACATAAGGGACATCGAGACAAGATCTGGACTATTTATTTAGTGCTCGTTTAAATCGTTGTAAACTTAAACCAAAAAAGTCCAGATCCTGTCTTGAGTTAACAATACGACAAAGTAAAAGTAAATAATTCAATAAAAGTCATAAATATCAACAGACGGAAGGAATAGTTATAGATGCTTTATAAGGAATAGCTATAAATTTAGATCTTTGGAAGCTCTTAGGAAGCAGTTCGATCAAACCAATCCATGTTTATTTTAGACTGTTTTTCGGCAAATTAAGTACTAAAGTCGATTGGCACAATATTAGGTATTTTGAAATAAAGAATTAAAATTAAACTCTTGTGCTAAAATTATGGCATAAAACCGCTTGATAGTTATTTTAAAATTCTGAATCGTAGACTTATATAATTTTTTTACGTCTACCAAATAATGCTATATTAATACAATCGAAAATATCGAAAACCTCGCCGCAAGCTCGCGCTCCTTTAAATGGTGTAACGTATTGTCTGCATGAAATCATGACCGCTCAAAAGGCCGAGTGGCACAGTGGCGAGATTTTCTTCGCCAGTACAGCCGGCGAGGCGCGCAGACCGTGACCGAAATCGAACCGGTAACCATCGGACCGTGCACTGTCACCCGCGCCAAAGGCTTCTAAGGTTACGATATTAGACTCGACGTTCGGCCGTCTGACGCTACCAGGAACTGAGATATTCGATAAAAAGTTTGCTCCCAACTAAAGGCGGTATCTCAGTACCTATGTGCATACTAAGTGCAGTGCACTGCTAAGTACATTATCATCATCATCAACATTTAATCGGGTTGTGGTCCTGTGGCTAGTGTCTCGGACTCACGGACCAAAGGTCCGTGGTTCGGATCCTACTCTACCCCAACTTGATTCCCATTTTTTAATAGTAAGTTATTTACAACTCGTTGAAAATGGCCCTCAAAATTAAATATTTGGGAAAATCATAAGAACGCAAATATTCATTTTTTCCTAAAAAAAAAAAAAAAACATCAACATCGACATTTATATCAACATCAGCATCAGCATCAGCATCAACATCAACATCAACATCAACATCAACATCAACATCAACATCAACATCAACATCAACATCAACATCAACATCAACATCAACATCAACATCAACATCAACATCAACATCAACATCAACATCAACATCAACATCAACATCAACATCAACATCAACATCAACATCAACATCAACATCAACATCAACATCAACATCAACATCAACATCAACATCAACATCAGCATCAGCATCAGCATCAGCATCAACATCAACATCAACATCAACATCAACATCAACATCATCATCTTCATAATCGTCATCATCATCATCATCATCACATCATCTCACATAGGCACTGTCTGTGACAATGCGCGCAAAATGTTGGGATTTGTTCTCCGAACAGCTAAGGTGTTCTTGAATACTCAAAAGGCTTCTTTATAACTCATTGGGGCGAAGCAGACTTGAGTGTGGATCTCTGGTCTGGGCGCCCTACGAATTGAAGTACTCTCTTATGCTGGAGATGGTTCAGAAGAAATTTCTGAGGTATCTAGTAGTAGGTAGAAACACAAACAAACAAATAAACACCCTTTCGCATTTATAATATTAAGTACATCTACTAACGTGTATTTCGTAACACCTCTCTCCTAAACGAGCGATTAAACGATCTGTCTATCGAGACTTTTCAATCCGTGCAATTGTAGCGTTAGTTCAGTTGGAAGGTGACACTTTTACGACCATATCCGGAACAGATGTTTGAACAAAAAACCCCTGAAAATCGCAGAAAAAACCAGGAAACAAAGGCGCAACAACTCCAATCAGCCATGTAAAACGATTCGTTCTTATATTGCATCCTAATTAACATTACATAAAATTTGGAAGCTTTTTCACATGCTGTTTGAAATGGCTCAATTCATTTTGGATCGATACAAAAAAACCCGCTACGTGAAATCGTTTCAAATTTTGTGGCGTAGAAATTTGGTATCGTGCTCCACTGAGAACACCTGTTTTCTAGCTTTTCATTGATTTGATCTTTAACCACAAAGTATTGAGTGTTAACACTATAAAGAATTTAGTCCTAAGGGAAATGTGTGTCCTCGATAGACTGAATAACTACTAGACCGATTTCCGTGCGGTTTTCAGCGAAAGGTAGATCTTTGCAACTAGCATATTTATGACTCTTAAAATCTTCAATTCATTAAGTAGAAATAAAGTTAGGAGCGTTAATGTTTTTTTCATCGTTCACTAAGGCTGCATTCGCCGAGAATGCATTAAAAAAAAAGATGTTATTTTTTTGTGTATAAAAACAAACGTTTTTGAATGTTTACAAAGAACATTCGTTTTTTATTGATCACAGTAAGATTATATCCTTAATTTCCTTATGACTTCTACCTATTTATTTATTTTTACTGGATTTTCAGTAAAGATAAAATAATATTGACTGACATTAAATACATTTTTGAAAATCGCATTCCCACATACAGTGCTCCCCTGTTGGTTGGAAGATCGGAGTTCGACATTTATAAAAAGAATTCTATATTTGAAAATTCATTATTTTATGTTTTGGAAATGAAACGTAAAAAAGTACCTAGGTACCTATCAATATTAAAAAATAAATTATTTTAAGTTCTGGAATTCTTAGGTACAACAAGTACGCTAAATACAATAATAGATTAATCTATATAAGAGTAAAATTAATCTATTTAAGAGTATGTACTCAAATCTAGCGATAGCAAAGCATTGCCGGGTTCAGCTCGTTGGATATAAAAATCGTTTGCCAACGCGCAGTAACAATTAGAGCATTAAATTGTACGTCAAAGTTTTTTGAAAATGTATAAGAAATAAATATATTTTTATAAAAACTACTACTTTGAACGACGTCACTAGTTCATAAGAATTAACCAATGATAAGAGAGTTTCCGAAAGATTTCCGGTTTACGGTAAGTCAACGGATCAATCGGCAGAACTGACCGAAAAGAAGCGGATGAGATCTTTAGACGCCACACGCGAGTGCTGATAATACGAGATATAAAAAATCGATATAATAATTTTTGGCTTAGTTAAATAGTGGGTCTATTAAAATACAAATTTAAAAAATTAAAAACCACAGAACTTCCTCATTGTGCCCGTTGTTTTCCAAATTAAAAATTAACACTAAAAATATTTAAAAAGTGGTAAGCGTTATATACGTCATTCGAAAGAAATTGTTTTGCTCTATAAGATATTCTGTTTGTTTTCACGTTAAATGTATTATTTTATTTGATTACAAGCCTTCAAAATGGAATGTCAAGTACACGAAAGTGAGAATTTTTGACACCTTCTGTTCGCGTTCGATCGGGGGAATAAAACTGCTCGCGATTTGGAAGTGTAGGGTGTATACATTTGTTGTGAAAAAAATGTTGTGTCCTCTCTTCCTTATTTGGAAAAAAAGGACATAATTTATGTTAACACCTAATATATAACGACATGAAAACATACTTATAAAATCTTTATTTTATATTTTGAATGTTTGTGCACTAACTTTGTGGTTCATTGTTATATTTCAAAATAATAAATAAAAGCACTTTGTTTTTTGAACCACTTATTTATTATCACAACCGACTAGTTTCGGCACCTCACTTTGCCCTCTTCAGGGTTATATAATGACTAAATATACATACTTAAAAGAAACCCACTGTTCACTGTTTCTTTTAAGTGTGTATGTATATTTAGTCATTATATAACCCTGAAGATGGCAACGTGAGTTGTCGAAACTAGTCAGTTGTGATAATAAATAAGCGGTTCAAAAAACAAAGTGATTTTATTTATTCTTCTAAAAAAACTGTATTTTATGTTCTTGTTAGAAATCGATCCGAAACCTTAGGCATGGTAGCCAAACGCTTTAATTTTTAAACCACGAGTTTGGCTAATCGTAAACGCTAAACCAATTTAAAATAAGCCCTTGACCTCTCTCGGTATAAAAAGGTACCTGCACCTACCTGGTTAATCCGAAGCAAGATTAGCCAACGGAGTAATCGATTCACCTCAGTTTTCTTCTGCTTAGAGATCAGCTTCGTCTCGTGATACTTGAGGTTAAGTAATGGCCCAAAGCTCCAGAGGTCACGAGCCCGAGTCGTAAAGTATTCTTATTTATGCTATTTTGATTTATTTAAGGTTACAGCTTCTTTAGCACTTTGGAAAATAGTTGTGCCTCAGACGCACCTCAATATTTAAATAAGAGCCCGCGCGCCGATTATTTATACTTTTGAGATGTCCATCTTGGACTCGTTTTCTGCATCCAGCAACTTTCGCATCGTGAATCTTTAGTTGTCCATTCGCTCTACGTGTCCAAACCAACGCAGTACACCTTTTCTGATTTTGTCAATAATGTTTGTCGTAACTCGTAGCCTTACAGAACGCATGCAACTCGAATTTTCGCACCATCCTGTGAGTGCCACAATATATATTCTAAATAGGTCGAACGGAGAAAAACTACTTTGTAGATTTTGACATTCGCAAGTTTTGACCGCAGATCAGTAGATAACAATGTACTCAATATACTGTAATTTTTATTCAATGACTACAATTGTTTATTGAAAAATATTATTAATTGTTAATTTCGACACTTAACAACTGAGGAGCACATTTCAAATAGTAATGACATCACAAATAACTACCGAATAATAAACACGACAGCAAAAGTGAAAATTTACAATTAAGTTAATACGGTGTGTTCACATACAAATTTGCCATGAAAAATGTGATTGACGTGATAAAATAATAAGTTTAACTATTAATCAACAATAGAAGTGCGAAAAACGCGATTTTACAAACTTTTGACAGCAGTGTTAGTCATAGATATTGACGTCTAAACAGACTGGTGACGCTCGGCCATTCCATAGAAATTACTCAAAAGTAGAAAGTTGGCAAGAAGAAAGAGTCAGAAGTACCCAACTTCTCTAAAATGGATCCACATATTTACATCAATAAAGCCATAAATGCAATAAAAAAAATTACAAAATTGCATTATTGAAATAGCTTAAAATTAACAATCTGAAACTTAATGTTGGAAAAACTAAATACATGGAAATAGGATTGGCAGCAGGTTGACAGACCATATTTCGAGCGCCCATGCTTATCTTATACCTCAATGTTTTAAATATTTTATAAACGTGTTTTTAATTGATAGTGTGTTTTTTCTATAGGTTAAGATACAAACTATAAAATTTTGTTCAAAATTTTAAATGTTTGCTCCTCAAACGTGTCTTGACTATTAATAAAAATAATATCATGTAAGAGTGCCATTATGCGTTTGTATGCGGTTATAAATAGCGTTTTAGTTATGAAAGTTAAGCACAGTGATTTCAAATTTTAATTATACTGTACTCCAAAACACAGCTTTTTAAAAATATTTTTAAGGCTGCTTATTTTTTTTTTAAATAACATGTTCATTTCTACAATATGGTTTTTGCAAAATTGTTATATTAATACAAACAAATAAACGCCGATTTGTCGGCACTATTATAAAATGTATGTTCCTAACACCTGTTGATACGTAAAATAATAAAGCCTTATGAGATACCTATAAAAACGCTATCAACCCCCATACTGGGTACAGGTGATTTTCTTTACCGACTAAAATACCCCGTAGAGAGGGTTTGTACATAACCTAACATTACAATACTCCGCCTAACATAACCTTACTTTACAAATGTGAAAAATAAAGATCACTTGTTCTATAAATAAGTTGCGTGGTGTTCCTCAAACTGTTTCTAATATTTTCCGAAATAAAATATTTTACAATAGATAACCTTTCTGATTTATAAAATAAAAACTTTAATGTTTAATAGATCAATAATTAATTTCATCGCGCCCGACATTTAAAAATTGGCATTTAAAAAAAAATTAAAGCAGTAATATGTATCCTGTAAAATTTAAATATGTGTATGTGGTAATTCGGGTTATCACTAAAGCCCTTACAGGGTACTGCAGATTGAATAAACACGTAGCTAAAATACATCTGAAACTTCTAGATGTAGTTTCTGCAGTGCATATGATGAAACAACTTTGCACATGTTATGTGAATGTGATTCTTCATATCACAAAAGAACTCGCGTCATCGGTGGACCATTGGTCAAACCTGAGGATGTGAGAGTACTCACCCCTTTTCTATTGCCAACCTTCGATAAATATTATTAGAAATTTGCTAATTAAACAGAATATTTCTCTTGATACTACATAAATACATTTTTTCACATTTGGCTGCATCTTTTTGTTTTCACACCAAGTTTTTAGACGATCAAGATCCGACTTTAGCGACAAGTAATCCTCAATATCTACTTGTAACTTCCTCAAAGATTTTGAAATTGTCAGCATACATTAAAAAATGCTTTTGAATAGTTTCCAAGGTCATTTATGAAAATAAAAAACAGTGGAGGGCCGAGAATGGATCCTTGTGGTACACCTAGTGTTACATTTACAGGTTGAGCATGAAATCCGTTTATTGTGACGAGTTGCGTTATATTGTAAAAATGTGATTCTAATTCTCTCTATATAATATTCTTTTAAATATGGGTGCTAAATTTCAGAGAACATTTTATGATAGAAGGTCAGGTTTGTTCATCTTAAGATTTAGTTTATCAGAAAACATCAATGCGAGAATTTCGTCACTGACGTTAAATATGTTATGTTATCTAATAAGCGAGGATGAAATCTAGTCCTTGGAACTGGTCTAAAAATAAGTGCGAAAATTGTGAGCTATTTTATATTATGATGAATTGATATTCATGAAATTGATGTACAAAGTAAACAAAATCTCTATGGCGCCAAACTAATTATCATTATAAATAAACTTAACCAGCCAATAACAGGCCTGTTAATAGTTAGACTTCTATATTCCCTTCTCTTAAATATACCATCTCCGCAGCAATATGTTAATATTAAAATATTATAAAGGGCCACAGTTTGAGGACATACCAGACCACTGTTCGCTTTTAAACTGTCGAATCATCTAGAACCTCCTATGTCTGAAGGCGTTATACGACGAACGCAAAACAACGCCATCACAGTTTTGATTTAATGATCATCAGATCCTGCGGGATATTAAAACTGATAGGCGGCATGACAGCCATGATACGACAGAAATAGCGTATTGTTTTTTACTACCATATTGTATGTTCCTCAGAGGTTGGACGAACGAACGTTGCTCGACCTTCAATTGTTTAGGATTCGGCATAAGATACGGTGCGGCGCTTCGCCGAAACAATAAAAAACTACTTTTCATTTGTCGTTTGATGCAAGAGCTTATTTTTTTATTTAATATCATTTTACGATGCGCAGTTCGTTCTAGATTAGATAGAACCAATGCTTTCCTTAAAATTTGACTACGATATTCGTACATTAATAAAATCAGCCATAAAATAATTAATCTTTTCAGCAACTACAACAAATATTTTTTAATAAGTTTGTTGTTAATCATAGCGATCTAAGGTGGGTTCAATGTTCATTCATGGAATTACTTCTGAAAAATTGTAACAAACCCCACGAGAAAGCTTTTGCCTGCGCGTGAACTGGAGACTGAAGTAAAAATCGCTGCGCTCCGTCTAATTCTGGAATATGGAACTGCATAAGTCTGTTGATTCCTTTGAGGCGGGCGCTTAGTACTGAATTCAATGTCCGCGCATGCGCAAATTCAGATCTTTGGAAGCGCTTCGACTAATGACATGTCCAACTTCAGGTATTTGTTGGATTTGGTCATGCCATGTCATCCTCGGTCTTCGTCTATTTCTGCATCCACCAACTTCTTTTACTATCCATTCGCTCTACAGTCCAAACCAACGCGGAACTCCTCTCTTGATTTTGACAATAATGCTTATCTCAACCTTACATAATGTAAAGATGTGCACCTTTACTTACACTTGTGCACCTATCGTATATAGTTTTACCAAACATTCGCTTAAGAGATCGCATTTCGACAGCATTCAGCTTATTTTCATTCTTATTTTTCCAATTCCATACTTCGCTCTCATACCTACATGGGTGTTGGCTACAGGACTCCATTGTGAACTGCTAATTTTGTCTCTTGTGACAAACATTTTTTTCTCAAGGTCAAAATAAGTGCCCTGTTCACTCTGTTCCCGGTATTAAAAATATCCTTCACCCTTTATATGAAACGGGGTCTTGCCTTTCTTCATACAAACGTAGTACCGTATTATCTCCCAAGATTATGGCACCAAAGCAGTGTTTTTTTTTACACAAACTAGATATTTACCAATGGCTTGTCTCTGTTGTTTTGTTTATTGATAAATGGTTTATTATGGAAACTAGGACCATTCAAAAACTCTTTAAAGCGTCCAGTTTTTTCTACGGACGTACAATAGATATATAAAACTATTCCTGAATAACACAGAAAATTTCTGAATACTTTGTTAAAAAATCAACCAAATCTGTTCAGTTTTGTGTTGCGGAAAACAGGTCAGAAAAATGTCGATTTAGTCAATTTCAGTTACTTATTTATTTATTAACGGACATTGTCCATGTATACAATTTATAGGGTTTAAATATTACAATAAAAGAATAGTTTAAAACATTAAAAATAAGTAAAGAAGCATTGACAAACATAAGGGATATCGAGACAAGATCTGGACTATTTATTTAGTGCTCGTTTAAATCGTTGTAAACTTAAACCAAAAAAGTCCAGATCTTGTCTTGAGTTAACAATACGACAAAGACGGGTCATTGGAGAATAAGGGCCATAGTTTGTTCTATGCTGATCGATGAACAGTACTTAATTGTTTCTTAATCTACGAGTCGGAATATTAAATTTTACTTGTCCCAGTAATGATGGAACATCGATTATACCATTTAGTATGCCGAACATATATATGGAGTCAATATTAGTTCTACGTTTTTGTAGACTAGAAATATTTAACATTAACTCTATTTCAGCATAAGAATAATTATCTCTCTCTAGTCCAAGCATCCACGCTATTTTTCGAAGCAGCGATGTTGGACTGATTCAATGAGATTTATGCAATTGACATAGAATGGAGACCAGACCACGGAGGCATATTCTAGAAGAGTGCGAACAGTTGAGCAATAAAGAGTTTTGATTGTACGGACATTAGTAAAATCAGAGGATATTCTGTTAATCAAGCCAAGTAATTTCAGTGATTTATTTACTGTATTATCTATATGCTCGTTGTATGTCAGTTTATAGTCCAAAACAACTCCAAAATCTCTGATAGACTTAACTACATAAATTTTGGAGTTTTCTAATAGGTACTCGAAGGAAATTGGTTGTTTCGTTCTATGAAATGACATTATTTTGCATTTTTTAATATTTAGTTCTAATTTATTGACTTTACACCATCGGTTAAAAGATTTAATGTCTGATAGGCATAATTAGTCTGACGTGCAATCGAAATCCTCAGCCACCGCCAATTCTTGTAATAAAAAAATTATAACACCTAATATCGTAATTTTTGGCTTATTTAAAAATAATAACATAAATAAAAGACGGCCTTCTGTGGTTACGTTCGTAATATATTTGTTTGTTATTTTTGACGCATTGCGTACGTACCTTACTGTGGAATTTATACAGACAATTATATAATTAAGTATTTAAATTAGGTGATTATCCGTTACAAGTTGTAATTAATAAAATACGAGTTTACTTTTGATTTACGTCTCCTAATGTGATAATTGAGGAATTTAATACGCACACAATTTATGCATACATACTTATTTGTAATTAGACCAAAAAAATACATTTCGTACTAATTTATTAATTTATTTACCTACGGACTTATTCAGTCCATTCAACAATGGCAAAAAGATTTCCTTATAACACATACAGGTAAAATTCAAATAAAATACAACTGAAGAAAATTAAAGCTAGGAAAAAAAAATAGGTAATTACTACCCCAAGACAAGATCTGGTCTATCTTAGTGACGGTTTTAATCTAGAAAGTCTAACACCAAAAAAGTCCGGTTGAAAAGTGGCGGATATTTATTTATTAATTTGACCGACTTATGCAGTCCATTCTAACGATGGTAAATACAATGACTTATAATAAATAAAGGTGCTAATAAAATAAAATACAACTAGATAAAAAATCTAGGACAGAAAAAAATAAAATTACTACTTCAAGACAAGATCCGGTCTGTCTTAGTGATTTTTAAAATCTATAAAGACTTCTCGAGTTTACAATGCGACACAATCGGGACATTGGTGCATGCAAGCCATAGTTTGAGCTGTGCTGATCAAGGAACAGCACATTATTATTTCGCAACCGGCGGATCGGAACATTGCTTGCCACTTGTTTCAGTAACGATGGTACATACATTAATCCATTTAGTAAATCAAACATAAATACGGAGTCAATGTTATCAACGACATTCGTCTTGACGTAAAAATTAAAACAGTATGATAATAAAAAATGGATGGTTTGGACATGTAGAGTGAATGGACGGTGGAAGAGCGACTAAAAATATTAACTATGCGAATGTTGATCGATGCACGAAACGAGGAATACATGGCATGATTATCCGATGAATACTTGATGATGGACATCTCAAAAGTCGGAATAATCGCCGCGCGTGCTTTAAAATATGTGGGATGAGTGTAAAAGAAGCGTGGTATGTATGCAAGGAGCGAGTGATATGGCTTTCTATCCTCTCTGCCTTGGTGCAACTTAGATCCAGTTGCAAGAAAAGTACTTTTAAAACAAATCATATTGAAAATAGTATACCTTGATGGCCAAATCAAAGTCTTTCTTCTCGATAGTTCCACTTTGGTTGACATTTGAAACGAACAAAAAATAAAATTAAAAAACGCATTTTCTAAATTTATTTACTGCCTACAATTTTTTTGTTTACATTTGTTACATTTTTTATTACATAATATATCACTTTATTTATAAAAATAAAAAACCGATTAATTATTAATGGCTACTATTTAGATTCAATAGGACTAATTGACTTGACTAACTCCCATTAATAAGTGTACATGACAAAAAACAAACAAAATGTTTAAATTAGTTTCAACAGAGATAGAGAACATTTTAGAGAAGGAGTATGGACGTCTAGGCATTTACAGAGCTTATGACCTGTCATTGGCTGGTTTAAGTGGCCACTTTACACACTGCGACAGTCACCATTTTCCTATGTTTGAACATCCATATTTTTTCAATTCTTCAATCTGTTGATTTTATTGAAGTTAAAGAGTTGAAACCCCTATTGCTGTGAAGAGATTCATCGAAAACAATTTAACAATTTTTATACTTTTTCTTTTACCAGGTAGTTAACCACTTAAACCAGTCAATGACAGCCCTGTAAATGCCTAGACTTGCATATCCCTTCTCAAAAAGTTTTCTCCTTCTATTGCAACTAATTTAAATATGTATAACTCCCCAGGGAGGAAATCCAGCCAGTCTGCAAGCATTTGGACATACTCAAAACCAACAAAAAACTTTATATTAATAATATTTATAACATTTTACTAAATGTTATTAAATATTTGTATATAACCACTTACCGACTTTTATATGTCTACCGGTTTCGATACGTACCTGTCTCTTCGTCAGGACACCGATTAAACTAACATGCCTAACCCTCACCATAGTTGCACAAAAATATAAAACCAACACGACATGCATTTTAATAAGCACATGCACTGATTAGGACAAACATGCATTTATTCGGTCATGATAATATTTTATGTTATGGGAGAAATAGTTGAAAAAATAAGAAAAGGATGAAGAGAGGGGCGTGAGTTTAATGGGTATAAGGCGACCATTACAACGGAACGAAAAAAATAATTAAAAATACAAGAGTAAATAAATTATCATTATTTGAATTGTCAAATATTAAATAATTTTTAAAACACAGGACTTTATCATCAGCGGCGTGATATAAAATAAATCTAAATTATTACTGTATTTATTTGAAAGTAGCTGCATGCGAATAATTGGTGAATTTAATATATATGAACGTAGTGGAAGCGAGGTCAGTATGTAGAGATAGAGTGATATAGCGTTCTATCCTCTGAGCGGAGACGGCGTGATGGTTTATTGTTGTTGTTGTTATTTTGTTCGTTTTTCGAAAAAGTCTGGCCCGTGTTTACGCGGGAAAGCGGTGACAAAAAAAACACGACGAAAACGTAGAGTAGCATCATCGCCTATTGTCAGCCGAGTGGCAGTCCGCGCCATATAATAGATAGCTACAGTGTACGGTCCATCAGCATCATGGTGAATAGCGGTGGAAATCTAAGCTATTATTAATTAATTTCATTAGCATGCGAAATTTATTTGATTAGCATATGAAATGAGTGTCGGTGGTTATTTTATTTTATATTTCTTGTATTTGTAAAATATATGAATATATTTAGCATTTTTTAACGCCTTTTAAACTTATGAATTCACAATGCTAATGCTAATTATCTATCACTAATGTTGAATCCATGACTCGACACTTTGTGGAAGTAGACGCCTGAGCGGCGCGGCGGCCTACCAAATGGTTGATCTGATGAAAGGTTCTCTTGTCTTGTTTTTATTTTTTTACGTCGGTCTTGGGCGCAGCTACCCACGTCGCCAGTACTGAATTTAGTATTCTTAATTATTTTATTTATTTGAATATTATTTTTTCGTCCGGAATTGGTTAAAACATTTATTTATTTATCTTCGATTTTGAATCAATCTTCAAATCTCACGGTGATTAGGGCATTGCATTGTTAAAGCAAAATTTAATATAAGTGGATTGGATATAATATCTAATTTTAAGGAATCTGTTCTAGATAGTAAAAATGAAATGTAAATAAAATATAATACATATACGTTTACTATAATCGGATGAGGTAGTGCGAGTAACAGAGTTTTAAATAGTGTATTTGTTGCACAAAAATCCATAATCAAAATAATACTCAGAGTCCCGATACAGACGAAGAAATATTCCACAAATCACAATTTAAACAATTATACGCTAAAACAATACTCACTTAAAGATTCAAAAACTACTCTTACTCAAATGAAAAACATAACCCCTACAATACATCACATACAAATAATACAATCACTAGATCCTCAACACAAAGACAACTTAAACAAATACAAACGAATACCGCTTTGTACAAAGGGATTTGGTGTATTTTCTAATTAAAATCTAAAACCTACTTCCACTATCTATTAAAACAATTACTAAAGAGAAAATGTTCAAAAAGGCTTTAAAAAATGGAGAGTGTAGCTGGGTAGAAGTAAAATGGATTGCCTCATTCGCCCAAACCAATATTGACATCAACTGCTATCAACTGCTCCACAAGTGTATAGCTTATGTTAGGTTTTTGTTCTTTAATTGTGTGTTTTGTAATATAAATAATATAGACGTACATAAATTAATTATAAATATAAATATAAATACGCGGTGTTTAAAACTGTCTGAACATTTTATTAATTATCTCTGTTTATTAAGTTAGTCTTCTTTGTTTATTCTCAAATGTAAAAATATTTTAAAAAATATATATTGTTAAGTGTCCTCGGCACGGGTAACCACAGTGAGGTCATATGATTTTTATTATTAATTATAGTTTGTAAGAGAAAAAATAAATAAATTATAAATAAATATATTTATTTACAAAAATAAATGTAAAATGAACTCCCTCTCTAAACACGAGTTCTCACTCTATTAGAGATAGAAACGTTATTATTAATTAAATATGTACAAAACATCATGTAATTTTGTACTTATTTTGTTAAGATTTTTTTTTCAAAAAATAAAAAACTGCTGTATATCTCGATAATCTGATACACGAAGGTAAGGTGATCAGTCTTTCGCTTTGGGTCCCAGTCCAGGCACTATGAAATACTCTACTGTAAAAACATCTTTTTAAATATTTGTTTTTTTTCCATACATATATTTACATAGAAATATAATTACAAAAATACACTTCAGAAAAATACATCTTAAAATTAAGCTTTAACATAAATTGGAAGTAATGCCCACAAAAACTTCATCGTCTGAGCGTAAGCCATTACTTTTTAAATTATTAATAAGTTTATAGCATACAAATATGGTATGACATGACCATGAAAGGAAAAGAAAAGAAAAAGAAAAAGAAAAGAAAAAGAAAAGAAAAAGAAAAGAAAAAGAAAAGAAAAAGAAAAGAAAAAGAAAAGAAAAAGAAAAGAAAAAGAAAAGAAAAAGAAAAGAAAAAGAAAAGAAAAAGAAAAGAAAAAGAAAAGAAAAAGAAAAGAAAAAGAAAAGAAAAAGAAAAGAAAAAGAAAAGAAAAAGAAAAGAAAAAGAAAAGAAAAAGAAAAGAAAATTAACATATACTGATACTACGAAAACATAAATTATTTGCACTATGCATTTTATTTTTAATTTTAATTAATTTTTTTTAAAGAAGATGTCTATCTGTTCCTTCCATGCTAATCATAGACCTCAAACCTACTCTAAACTGTGCCAGTGATTTAATGTGTTGTAATTCCTAAGTTAGAAGATTGAAGGATCTTGGACCAACATGCAAGGAGTGCCTCTGATAATAAATATATATTTGACGTCAACCACGTCGGGAATCGAGCCCGACAGTGACAATTCAATCCTCAAATTTAGAATAACCAGTTCTCTGTGTAGAACTCGAATATTATAAATTACAAAAAAGCATTGCAACCGATTGTTCTCGTCATTACGAAAGACTCAATCCGCCACTGTATTTTGTTTTCAGATGTGGGCTCCTCTGCTTTGTGTATGTAATAATTATAATAGATGAAAAGAAGCAATATCGAGGCTTGTATTCATGGATGTACACGGGCGTACCTACACTATATAAATTCACAAGAAATATATAAAGGTATAACCATAAGATGTAATTATATGGTAGTAGATCCTACCAAAGCTATCCATTTAAAATGCCTATTTTTTGTTCGTTGGAGATTTGAAAATAAAACTGCTCCCAATTTCAATGATACCCACATAAGAAATATAGGAAGCTTTGATAGTAGTTTAGAGGAGCGCTAAAAATGTTGTATACAATGCAAAAAGTCGCGGGTTAAATTCCCTGTAGGTTAGAGGTAACAAACTGACCGATTTTTTTAGTGTCGTTTACCATTGTATTTCGAGGCTTTACTGACTTTTCTTTAAAACGCATTAAGTCACTAAAAAAGTTTCGAGATAATCGCATTTAAAGCTTTTTTATTCTTTCAACTGATTTTTTCCACTCACAATTTTCTTTGATTTTATTCATTTTTTAAGTCAACAATGTTTGAGTATGTCCAAATGCTTGCAGACTGGCTGGATTTACTTCCTAGGGAGTTGTTCACATTTCAATTTATTTCAACAGAGAGGGAAAACATTTTCGAGAAGGGAATATGGAAGTCTAGGCATTTACAGGGCTTATGACCTGTAATTGGCTGGTATTCACCATTCTGCCCATGTTTGAACATCCACATTTCCTCAACTCTTCCATCTGTTGACTTTTGTGAAGTAAAGGAGCTAAAACCATTATCACGTGGGTGAGATTCATCCGGCTGAACCAAATCACCTACTAGGCAACGCCTGATATCAATTTTCCAATTATTATACTTCTTCTTTTAACAGGTAGTTAATTCAACAATTTTTAAGTATGTCCAAATGCTTGCAGACTGGCTGGATTGGACAGAGATTAAATGTTTTGTCTCTTTTCTTTCTCTTAATCATTAAATCAAATCCAATTTTCCACTCCCACTTTCCTTCATTCATCCTTCACCACTCCTTATCAATTTCCTTTTTTTCCTTAATATTATCTCCTCGTTTTGTCCATATTTTATTTTAATAGATAGTATATTTATTCTTTATATAGTTTAAACCAGAGGTTCCCAAACTTTTTTGTGTCGTAGACCCCTTGCCATGTTTTTCGGTTTTTGGTAGACCCCCTACTTACCTAATATTGATTTTTCATAAATTTCTAGCTGTAGTGACATTTAGTGTTAAAAACTTAAAGTTAAAACAAATGTTAAGTTTTACACATTTAAATTAAAACTACTCAAAATAAAATTTTGTATCTGTTAAATACAATAAACGTTACATAAAATAAACTAAGCAATAAATAAATGTTTTTAGTGGGAAGGATGAACCTGATACTTTAATAATAAATTATGAACATTTGGCGTCAATTTTGTCAGGTTTAATCTTAAATCTCCTCAGCCAATGATGTCCAGTCTGTTTCTTTTTTTCGTTAGGAGATTGGTAACAGCGCTGAACCCCCTCCCCACTAGGTATGACGATGGAAAAGAAATTAAAAATTGCCTCGCTATATTCCATAATACAGGATAAGTAACGGGTATGTTTTTTTGCAGCCAGAAGTACAGAAGTACTATCAGTGTATGTTGAGATCCACTATCGTGGACCCCCATTATCATTTCATCGACCCCCATTTTTTTTTCCGTTCCGTTGACGTAGACCCCTTGCAGGTTGTCATAGACCCCTGGGGGTCGATATAGACCACTTTGGGAATCACTGGTTTAAACCGTCGTCGCTTTACTGTAGTATAATTATTTGATGGCCGGCCCTAATATGGATACAATTTTTATAGTTTTTATTTGTAATTATTTAACCGGTACATCTGTGTATTTGAAATAAATTAAATTTAAAAAAATAAGACGCACATCAAAAAGTATACGTACGTATCTACCGATCGACTACGAAGCCAGCTCCTTTAACGTCTCGATACATACACTTGGAAAGATTACTATCTACTAGTTTTACTAAACAGATGGAAAAAATAAAATAACCAAATATTTTTTTTAGAGTGGTAACTTTCAAACGCCTAGGTACTCTTATTTGTTAATAGGACAGAATCTAGCGACATTATTTTCACATCAAAGTGTTCGTTTTATCAAATTGACAGTTATGTCGGAATTTAATTCGACTTCAAAACTTACCTATTTCTCTCATATTTTTAATAGGCTTTTATGAAAAAAAGTGCCAACCTCAAAACGATTAAAAATTTTGATAAATCATAATTAAAGGAAAAATTGCTCGGTGGAACAAAATTTTTGGCACTTTTAATGCGTAGATAAACGTATCGAGGGGTTCTAGACACGTCGGTATAAACCGATGTGCTTACATCAAAACTTGATATATTGGGGTATCGGTAGCGTACCTTTATAGTCGGTCGGTAGACTTTAATCTTCAACTATGACGTCATACTGAAGCTATGTCATTTTAGAGCGTAGATATGTGTACCGTGACGTACGCTTCCCCTTGTTTCATATCGATGTACCTACCCAAAACTTGAAGGGGGGGGGGGGGGGGGGGTCGGTAGTGTATCTTGACAATCGCTAGAGGGAATTTATCTTCAACTATACCGTCAACGTGAAGGTATGGCTGTTTGGCAATCTGGCTGATTGAAGTTCGGATAACCCTGGTTCCCCTAATTAGAATGAAATATCAAGTCTTGTATTCAATATGGATTTCCTAAGACATATAGCCACACACGAGTTAAAATCATGGCTTGAAATTTAATCGTAAAAACCGATTAATATTATTTTGAAAATAGTCATGTACCGTCGAAAATGTTGTTTTCATTTTCAACAATGCTTATTACCGTTGCGAAGTATATAATTTAAAACCCTTTTGTGTGTATATAAGATACATGGATATATTTATATGAAGGTAGATACTATTATCTATTATATTTTTTGTGTGGGTACCCGGTGGCGGTATGTCGTAACCAAAGACCATGATTCGCCGTTTTTGGGCCAATGGGAGCGCTGGATATTTCGACACTCACGTGTTTTTTTGGATCGGTGGTTTGAATAAAAAAATAAATAACTATCTTTTGTCACTGAGCGGTTCACGGAGATTGCCTCCCGAGATTATAGTGCAATAATAAAATAAGGAAATTTGTTGGACATGTAGAACGAATGGACAGCGAGAGAACGGCTAAGAATATTTACAATGCGAATGTTGATGGATGCAGAAATAGAGGAAGACCGAGAAAGACATGGCATGACCAAATCCAACAAATACTTAAAGATGGACATGTCAAAAGTCGGAATAATCGGCGCGCGTGCATGAGAAGATGTATGAATGTAGAGGAAGCGAGATCTGTATGCAAAGATAGAGTGTTGTGGCGTTCTATCCTCTCTGCCTACCCTTACGGGGAAACGGCGTGATGGTTTGTTTTGTTTTTTTTGTTTGAAATTTGTTGCAAAAGAGAGGGAAAACATTTTTGAGAAGGAAACATGGGGGTCTAAAGTAGGAAATAAATTTAGATCGGAGTAACTTCCTAGGGAAGAAATCCAGCTTGTCTGCACACATTTGGACAAACTCAAAAGACTGTTGAATCTACTAACTGGTAAAAGAAGAAGTATATAATTGGAAAATCGTTTTCAGGCGTTGCCTAGTAGGCGATTTGGTTCAGCTGGACGAATCTCACCCACGTGATAAAGGATTTAAAAAAAATTAAAATTAAAAGAAATATTAGCGTTCTTTTAATTCACCCAAATATTTTAATTTTGGAGACCATTTTCAACGAGTTGTAAATAACTCACAATTAGAAAATGGAAATCAAGTTGGGGTAGAGTGGGGTTCAAAGTTTGAACCTCGGACCTCTGATCCGTGAGTCCGCAACACTAGCCACGGGACCACAACTCGATTCAAAGTTTCAGCTCCTTTCCTTCACAAAAGTCAACAGATGGAAGAGTTGAGGAACTGTGGATGTATAAACATGGGCAAATTGTGAATGTTACACAGTTTGTAAAGTGGGCACTTAAACCAGCCAACGACAGGTCATGAGTCTTGTTAATGCCTGGATCTTCATATTCCATTCTCAATTTTTTTCTCTCTCTGTAGCAACAAATTTAGATCGGAATAACTCCTTAGGGAGTAAATCCAGCCTGTCTGCAAACATTTGGACATACTAAAACATTCTTGAATAAAATAAGTACCTATATTGTTTGTGTTAGTAATTATTTAATAGGTCATCATCATCATCATCATCAGCCGTCTCTTGTCCAATGTTGAACATAGGCCTCCCCCTTTAGTCTCCATATTTCCCTATCCTGAGCCAACCGCATCCAACCACTTCCTGCAACTCGTCTTATGTCATCAGACCACCTTGTCTGAGGCCTGCCAACACTTCTTCTACCCGTTCTGGGTCGCCATTCCAGGACTTTTTTGGTCCATCTAGAGTCTGTGATTCTGGCTATATGACCAGCCCAGCTCCATTTCTGGTTGGCAGCCCTATGGACCACATCAGTGATCTTTGTTCTCGCTCTAATCCATGTATTGGTTTTTCTGTCTCTCAACGAAATACCCAGCATTCTCCTTTCCATGGCTCTCTGTGTCACTGATAATTTGTGTAAAATTTTTTTCGTGAACACAAAAGTTTCACAGCCATATGTCAGTACAGGGAGAATACAAGCATCAAAAAGTTTCTTCTTTAAGTAAATCATAAATTTTATAGGTAGGTACATCCAAATACATTTTAGTGTTTTTTGTTGTTGTAAATATCTGTATGTCGTAAAAAAAATAACTCCTCTAGCACTGTAATCCAGGAGAAAATACAGGAACACGTTTATCGTTCGTATAAAGAAAAGTCAGAATGTGTTCCCTCTTATTTGTATTTTTTTAATTATCATTGTATCAGGCTATTGGCCTATTGAAAGGAAAATTGTTGATCAAACATAAATGATTCAAAATGGAAAACCACGAAGCTGGTACTATGGATAACCTGTGATTATTTTCTATGTTGTCCACTGAATTAATTTAAAATAGGTATATATGTATGTAGGTGTATGTAGATAATATAATGTACTACAGTGTACAGTCTATTCACGAAGTATGTGGACTTTTCAATTACCCAACTGCCAATCATCCGTCAATTTGACAGCAATGTCACTAACATTTTCGGTACTGCGGACTAACCACACGAGACGGTTTGCCAAGAAAATTAATTATGCATGTTTGTTTTGAAAAAATCGATCAATTTTGTCTCCCACATAAAAAAGCGTCCATTAATCAAAGATTTGGTAAACTAGAGAGATGAGTTATGATCGTGCCGAAAGAAATTGATTTTATCATTAAAGTAAATGGGTACCTGGACATTCAAATAATGCGATTTTAGATAAAATGTCCCACGTCTATTTGTCGTTTGACAGGTGGATTAGGGATGGGAAAGTACGCTTCTTGTTCGATTTATCCAGAAAATCGAAATCAAAGTTTATTCCTTCTCTACATCCGAGAGAAGATTCATCATAACACATCTGCGGTGCTATTCTGAACGTTGCCGTAGAAAACACTTATTTTGCATTAACAAATCACAACAAGGATGGAGAATAAAGGAATATGGAAGGGAATATGGAAGTCTAGGCATTTACAGGGCTTATGACCTGTCATTGACTGGTTTAAGTGACCATTGAACACACTGTGTAACATTCACCATTTTGCCTATGTTTAAACATCCATATTTCTTCAATTCTTCCATCTGTTGATTTTAGTGAAGTTAAAGAGCTGAAACCTTTGTTGCTGTGAAGAGATTCATCAGACTGAATTATTTCACATACTAGGCAACGCATGAAAACAATTTTTAAACTTCTTCTTGAACCAGTTGGTTTCATCACAATATTTGACTTTGTCCAAATGTTTGTAGACAAAAGACTGGATTTCACCCATTTTGCATGTAAATAAAAAGTATGTAAAGATAAAAGTGTTTTCTACGGCCGCGAGAGCGTTTGGAATATCACCCCTGGCAATCTAAGTTTGCTGCTTATATTTGCATCTTTTTCATAATTCGTCGTCCATCTTTCAAAAAGGCGCATCTCGAATTTGTTTGGAAAATTTTAGCCTTTAAAAATAATAAAATAATGATTTTACGGAATTTTGCTGTCGTTTTTTAAAAATATTTTAAGATGTATGATGCCCATTTATTCCATAAAAATAAATTAATTTTTATTAGAATATTCATAACTTAATTTCGACAAAAAACGAAATGCGCGTTTTGCAAGATGGGTGACGAATTTATTTCGATTCTCAGTGGCACTTTTAAACTAGTTATTTGATGAATAAAATAGTTTTTTTTGTTAATAGACATTAAACTAAGCCAAAATTATTTTAATTTTATTTTTATGGATCGTATAATCAGGGCTATGATTTTTTAAAGTTTCGGATTTCTGAAACTACTGCGCGTGTGACTTCTTAATTTCTCTTCCGCTTCTCGGTCAGTTTTGCCAATTGGTCCGTTGATGGTAAGCAAATCGGAAATCTTCCACAACTCTCTTATCGTTGGTTGATTCATATGAATTAGTGACGTCGTTCAAAGTGACTTCGTTAATATTTTTCCCTACATTTCCAAGCAAGTTTGCCGTATGCTAAAATGCTCTAATTTTTACCGCGCGTAAGAAAAAAATATCCTTTTTTTTTTCCAATTTTTATATCCAATTTTTAGTAAGGCTAAAGTACCTCATTCAATTTTTTAATTTAATCACGGCAATATAGTCTTATTATTATTTATTATCGTTATTTAACACTTTTTACACATATACAGTTTATATACATATAACGGCGGGCATATTGCCTTAAGGCAATTTCTTACTACCTACCCAAACCGTTCATGTTTGAGAAAATTACAAGTACATGGACATATTGAATCTTACAGTTTTATACAAAAAATAAAAACTAAGGTGAGGAAAATAAAAATACTCAAAAAATTTACACTATACTATGAATAGAGGAAAGGGGATGGGAAGAAAAGAAGAAGGATAAAGAAACAACTTAAATATTTAGATAGTGACATTTCAATCTTGACTTAAATGTAAACATTAGTGGGTAGATTATTCCACAATTGAGCAGCTACTACTGTGAAAGAAGAGGCGAGAAAATTAGAGCGATGAAAGGGTATTCAGTTTCAGTGCTGCAGAGCAGCGTTTATTTTATAATTAAAAAATACATAAAAGAATTTGTTACCCACTAAGTCTAAAGACTTTTCGGTGGGACACATTTTTTTTTATGACAGCTTTATATTACATTTATTTTATTTATATTTTACAGATTTATTTATAAACAGGCACTATAAAGTATCTAGAAGATATTTATTCAGTTCTTTTTTTTTCATTTGAAGATTTTTCATGTTAATGATGGTTTGTGGGAGATCATTGAACAATCTTGGAACAACGCAATTTAATGTTCGCTCTCCGAAGTAATTTGTAATTCGGGGAGTAAACAGGGAGCCCTTAGTTTTTAATCTAGAATTGTGAGTGTAGGGAACTCTTTTTTTATATTCCGGATTAACAAAGTGATCTACAATCAATTTGTAGTCACATACTCTTTTAAGGTTCTCTCATTACTAGAACGAAGAGATAGTCCGTGTTGTGATAGAGGTTGGAAGAACTCTCTCAGATAAACAAGCGAAGTGATATTATTTAAAATATTGTGAAGAAGTGATGGAATGTGAATGTTTCTTCTATGCCTGATACTGAGCCAGTGTAGTTGCGTGCGAAATTCGGTTATGTGGTCGAATTAGCTTTATTTGAATTTGTTATGTGGAGAGTCTTCTGCGGTTCGTATCCTGAACCGTTTCTTCCAAAATAGCTTGCAGTAAAAAAATATCTATTTCGTATGAATTAATTACAGTATCTTCTTCACAACTGATTTCACTGGCACACAGCACGCGTCTTCACATTTTCTTCACAGAAAGCATTTGTTATTTTGCTAAGCACAATATAAAAAACTCTACGGAAACTATGCTTCATTTCCAGTTTTGGTCTTCCATTTACCAGCAGTCGTGGCGTTTAATTCCCCCATAAAATGGCCGAACTCCATCCGCGAAGGCGATCGTAAAGGATTTATGCTTATTGGAATATAAACCTCTTGCATTTTATAGCCACGGTTGCGAAATCCTAGAAAGTAACGAATAGACGGTAACCAAAAGAAGAAACAAGCGTCTTTTGCGCAAGATGGAAGACTTTGATGCGCTTAGCTGTTAAATTAATCGGTTAACTTTATTTGAAATGTTTCCGCACTGTTCTTGTATCAATAGTTCACGACACTAAGAATCAAGTATTCGAATCGGAGGCGGTTCCAATATGCGCATAAATGCAGTGCACTGCCAAGTAACCATATGTGCAAATAAATTAGTAATTGATTGCAACATTATATATTCAACTAGCGGACCCGACAGACGTTGTCCTGCCCGAACGTTGGCTTGCCTGCTATCATCTTGTAAAAATACTTTTCATCTAGGTACTTGTTTGTGATTAAATTCCAAAACTAAAAATTGTTGATATTCAAAAAATATTGCATATAAGTAGGTACTTGTTTATGGTTGAATTTCAAAACATAAAATAAATATTTTTTCAAATTCTTTTTGAAAACGTCAAACTCCGGTCGTCTCACCAACAAAGTGGTGTACTTATGTAGGAATACGATTTTTAAAAATGTATTGAATTTAATATTATTTTAGTGTTGACAAAAATCCAATAAAAAGAAATAAATGGGTAGAAATTATAAGGAATTTAAGGAAAGAATCTGATTGAGATCCACAAAAAAAAATGCTGCGTGTAAACATTCAAAAACAAACTTTTTTATACACAAAAAACAACTTTTCTCAATTTTTTTGCAAATGCATTCTCCTCGAATGTAACCCTGGTAAATTGACGAATAAAACATTTATGCTCCTTACTTCTTTTTTACATATTCGATTGAAGATTTTAATATCTACGTACACGCACAGCGCAAAGATCTATATTTCTCTGAAAACCGCACGTAAATCAGTTAAGCCGTTTAGGAGGAGTACGGTGACATCACACGTACAGAGGAATTATGTATATATATATAATAAAGATACTGGTACAACATTATATATTGAATACATAGAATTAAGAAAAGTCCAGAATCCGCATACGCGCATCAAACATAAGACGAATTAATTACTCGTAAACGAGTAGTTTTACGTTTTGACCCATTAGTTTCTTTGTAGACGTCGCTCAGTACGCAACTCCCGATTTGAATTCAACTATACCGTGTTGTGTCGTTTCAAATTGTAGAAATACTGTTGCTAAATATAAAGAAAATTTTTGAGCACGTGTAAAAACTACATTGAATTTTAATTAGTATGAATGTATTATTGTTTTATGTTTTTTCTTTATATATCCTGTGTTTTTTTCTCCTCATGTGCTCGTATTTAAAATTATATTAACTCTTATAAATAAACAACTACAATAGTGTAAGTCACTCTCCAAGCACAAGAGTTAGTCTCTTTTTTTGGAGAGTTACAGTGATAACATTTTACCTTTTATGAAATTTATTAATAAAAAAATAAAAATAAAATACACAAGTTGAAAACATGTAATGAAATCCACTGCCAAGGTTTTTGGACAGGAGCCGCCAGTAATTAGAAAGCAATGTTTTATTATTATTTAGTATTAAGTTGTATACTAAATTTTAAATATCCTTTCAAAGTTACAATCCCTTTCGTGATCATCTCGATTTGCCTATACATACCCAGTGGCGAAAAGCCCGATAAATTGCGATTCCTATTACAATCTAAAGCAAGTTCCCCATCGAGTCAATATTGGTTATGGCAGCAACTTAATATTTTGCATAATTTTATTACAATAATGAAGTTCAGCCCCACGGGAAATTGTATATAAAAAATGTTTTTCTAATCGCGGTAAAAATTAAAGCATTAAATTGTACGGCAAAGTTTCTTGAAATGTACGAAAAAAACCGATTTTAATCAAATCGAAATACTTTGAACGTCGTCACTAGTTCATATGAATGAAATGACAATAAGAGAGTTGTGAAAGGTTTGAACCGGTGTGCGGTAAATCTACGGACCAATCGGCAGAACTGACCGATAAGAAGTGGAAGATAACTTGAAACGTCACACGTAGTTATTTCAAAAATAAAAAAATAATAGCGCTCATAATGCGATACATCAAACTTTAAAAGAAAAGTTCTTGGCTTGGTTTTATAGTCCATTAACAAACAATAAAACGGTTTGCACTTACAGCCAATCTGCCAAACAAAATTTATTTTTTTCCCTTGAAAATATACGCACTATATCTGAATGAGGAACTTCAGCCCTACAGGAAATTGGATTCAAAAAATGTTTTCTTGTGTGCTAAAAATTAGAGCATTAAATTGTACGGTAAAATTTCTTAAATATGTACGAAAAAAATATTAAAAAATAAATAAAAACGCACAATATTGAATAAAGTCACTGGTTCATAAGAACCATCCAATGATATGAGAGCTTTGAAGGATATCCGATTTGGTTACAGTAAACGAACCAATCGGAAGAACTGTCATAGAATAACCTCTGACGTCACACGCGGAGTTATTTCAGAAATACAAAACTTTAATAAATTATAGCGCTGACAATACGATATATAAAATTTAAAAAATAAATACTGGTTTAGTTTAATATTCTATTAACAAATAAAAAAAGAAAAAAAAAACAATGAAATTCCTCATTATGCCATTTATATAAATTATTAAATAATAAGGTAGACTCTTTGAACCTACTCTCCAAAATTAATCTGAATGTCCCCTTTCGCGTGACAAGAAATAAATATTTTTTCCATCTGCCAGTGTGTACCACTAACTATGCACAACACTCTTTCCTCTATGGTTCTTGCTCAAACTATAATGCAATTTTTTTCATTTATTGATGCATTTAACTTGCCCCTTCATCTATTTAAAAATACATTAAGACTCATTATTCCTGGCTGCGATACGCTCTCACATGATATTTAATGATGCTCTCGCTTACACACCTGAACACCTACTCCCACACAAATACACACAAACACACCTCTATACTTACTCTCATACAAATACACACTAACAGCCCTTTTGTTGTAACACAATTTAATAATATGTATGATTTTTATTTAAAAACTTTGCTGGTCTGCCTTTAAACCGTATCTTTTTGACGTTATTTTATTATCATTGTTGACTGTTTGTTTCTGTAAAATTAATAAAATAACAAATTTTAAAAACCACGTAACTTCCTCATTAAACTCTAGTCGGTGTGAATATTTTTTGCAGGAAATAATATTTATATTGTTTTGTTTGCTTTAATGTACATAGGAATGTGATTTTCATTAAATTATCGTTTTAACGGTTCTATGCTATAAATAAAATGCCGATATAAAAAATTCATAAACTTCCGAATCGTGTTTTATTTTCGTGCGTTTCTTCACGCAAATATATTTCCATAATTTATGCACTAATTCCTTCACGTTTCGCAATGTGATAAGATTGAGTATTTTATCGATATGAAAAATAAATGTATTACATTTATTATGAATATAAATATTTATTTATTTAATGCACACAATACACAATTTTATCATAGCACAATCATATTTTTTTATGTCCCAACTTGTTAAAAAAATCCGTGTTAAGTCGAGTCTCTTCTATATATAAATCAAAAACATATTAAACAATATACAAAATAATCAAAACAATATACAAAATAATAATAAAAATTTATACATGTCAAGAAATGGAATGCAGAAAAGTTATTTCATAATACATGGCAATATTTAATTAATAATTTATAGTAATTTTATAATTCAATTCTGTAATTAATTGATAATTAAAATATATAAAAAATAATTCAATAAAGTAATAATAATAACACATTTATATGGTAGAATATGTAATTTAATAAACAAAATAATAAATAATGTTATGATTTGATTAGCAACAGTTAATATATATACACAAATTATTAAGCATCACTTTTAAGTTTATTCAGAGATGATATACATATGCATACATACATACATCCCCAGTATGCCATATTTATAACAAGAATAGAAAATATTCAAAACAAATTTATAAAGTACCTAAAATACAAAATCGCTATTTCTTATGAAATAACTCTCACTGCCTCCACTTACCATGGAATCACTTCTCTACAATACCGCACAGTGTGTGCGAACCAACTACTGCTTTACAAAACTATGACAGGAATAGTTGACTGTACAGAACTACTTAGTTTAATAACAATACATGTGCCAGCCAGGATTTGTAGACGGTACCACCTGTTTCATGTACCAATAAGTAAAACATCGTAAGTTAAAAATGCTTTTTTTCGTAGGACTTTTTCAGTGTACAATACAAAATTTAAAGATATAGATTACACAAACATCACTCTGTCAGATTTAAAATTTACACTTAAAATGCATTATGTAGCTTAGTAGACATTATGATAATAAATATGTACATCTCCCTTCCCCTCCTTATCCTCTCTTCAAGCATCCTTGTCCTAATCCCGCCCAATTTACAATAACTTACTGTTCTTAAAAAAAAAACTTTAATTATTGAAAAATATTTACGATTACATGAAAATAGCATTTTTATATGTATAAACTTACATGTATTTATTTAATATGTAATATATTTTCTTTACTAACTTTGTATACTTTGTGGAAATCTGTTATTAGTTCTGAGTTTATACACTATATCTGTTTGTTTACTATAAATATGTATGTAGAACTGTTCATTTCCCAAATAAAATAAAATAAAATATATACGTATATGAATAATAATAAAAACAGCATCGATATTATATATTTATTTCCAAAGCAATCTTATACAGTAGTCTCTACTCTTCGATAAAATCCAATTATGGATCTTCATCTTAAATATAGACGTTGTTTTGTAGAACTTAATATGTTCATCCAAGACGTTGAACATTCTTAGAGCTATATGAAAAGTGTCTCCGAGCAAACATCGTACGTGTTCTCGGTATTAAGTAGCTTAGGTTACGCGAAAACCTCGTGTGGGCATTCTGTAGGGACCTCCTTCCGTAGTCGCCTGACCAGAATTTTTTAATTTGAAATACATTTTTATAAAGTGTCTTCATATAATTAAATGTTTAGATTCAGAGCCGAAATACGGCGTTTATTGTTGAAAAATACTATATAACACATTAATAAGAAGAAAAAAAGTTTACAATCTGTATTATTTAAGCGTAGATAAGCAAAACGTTAAAAATCTGAGAAATTCATACAGCTTTTAAATAATGAACATTATTTTGATTAAATCGCCGTAAGAATTTTCGCTCTTAAAACTGATATTCGAAAACGTATTTTTTCCAAACTTGTTTCCTAATCGGTGTAGTCTGACGATTGGAGAATTTACAAAACACAACAAAGGTAGACTGCAAACTTTTACACAGTCATTATATCGGTTGATGTTCTACGTCCTAGAAATTTAGGTAATTTTAGAGTGTTAAGCATTTAATCATAATTTATTAGATCTTTAGAGATACCTATAGTTATGATAATAAAAATACCATATAGTTTTATTCCTCTTTTATTTATAATTATTTTTTTGTTTTTTTACCAGTGACCGGGTTTCGTCGTGACCGACATCGTCAGACTGGTCTGACGATGTCAGACCAGTCTGACGTGTGGAAAAGTGGAATAAAACTATAAAGTATTTTTGTTATTATAATTAAAATGCAGTTCCACCAAGAAATGTCAGTAGGAAAACTCAATACCCATATTTATTTGTTTTTAAAATTAATCAAGAGACTTATTTTTTCCATATTATGGTGTTATCCCATATAATTATCTGGTTAGTATCAAATAAAAAAATATTCTTCGATGAAACTAGCACTTAAAATTTAAAGGATTTATGAAAGAGGTCTCAGGTTCAATTTCCGATACGGTAGACTTGAAATATCATACTAAAATGATGGTTTCAAACGAAAATATTTTATAGTTCCAGGACTGGCACGTGAAGTGTACGACTGATCATCTTACCTTTATGTAATAAAATTGATCAAGATACAATGCGGGCAGTGCGCCAATTCAGTGCCCTATGTGCCATATGGGGTAGATTATTTGGGATAGTAGTTGAATGTGCATCTTGTGTGGTGTATGCTATGTATATGTGCCGCATGTACTGTATATGTTTGTGTATGTTTTATATGTGTGTGTGCATGTGTGTGTGCGTGGATGGCTCGGAGTGTGCATTCGGTATTTTTAATTATTATAATTTATTACCAACGATAACCTCCATTGAAAACGCAAATGTTAACTATTATTATTTTCTCACTTGAATTTCTTATTTATTTAGATTTTTTTGTCACATTCAATGTTTATATCTTTCGCATAATTTATGAAAATTTAATTGATATTTTAATGTTAAAAAATTGTTATTTTTAATACTTATTATGTATGGCTGTGTGTTTTCTGAATAAAATAAAAAAAAATACGTAAATAAAATTAACTAATAACACACATAATTAACATATTATAACAGAGATGAAGAACATTTAAGAGAAGGTAATATAGAAGTCTATGCATCTACAGGGCTTATGACCTGTCAATGGCTGGTTTATGTGGCCACTTTACACACTGTGTAACATTTACCATTCTGCCTTAATTTGAACACCTATATTCCTTTAATTCTTTCATCTGTTGATGTTTGTGAAGTTAAAGAGCTGAAACCTTTATTTATGCGGGTGAGATTCATCCAATTGAATTATTTCACCTACATACTAGGCAACGCCTGAAAATATTATTTATTATTATTAACAGCTCCCCAGGGAGTTGAATCCAGTCCTTGTCTACAAAATTTGGACAAACTCAAAAAATTGTTGATACATAATTAATTTAAATGTTTTTCTATTGTTAAAAACTGTGCATTTATATAAAAAATAATTTTGTAGCGCTTTTAATTACTTTCATGATTATGCTATAACGTGTTAACATAATAAAAAACACATAAATTTGAGATTTTTACTGCACGCAATAAAAATAAAAATATTCATATGAAACGTTGATAGCAAAATATTTGGGACAAATAATTGCGATGAATTGAACGCAGAAATAAATTAAATGAATTTAACGCAGAAAGCAGGCAGCAGACAATTTTGAAAAAATGAGGTATTGGTGTTAATGGGTGCATTTAGGTCAATTTTATGTTCTGTTAAAAACAGCCTAAACCTTTCGTCCAAAAATTGAAATAATCACCTTCTGAAAATAGTGTTGATCACAAAAACGACATTTCTCAATTTGCAGAAAACACCCACACCACTAGAATTTTTTTACGGTATAGATGCTGATTGGAACAGAAATGCCTCCAGAAATCTAGTTCTCATAAATATATATATATATATGTTTTAAATATATATTTGGACCCCTGTATTTAGTAGCCTTACGTGTCATGTACAAGACTAAGGTACTCGGAAAAAATCGTTTTTGTTTGTCTTGGAAATGGGTTGTTCGATCACTGATTTTGGTTTACTACCTTTATGAGTCCATCACTATTGTTGCAAAGTTCGAGAACAATGGCGAGTGATAACTACTTTTAACTACAGAGTGGATATCTGTTAAGGATATTCCATCTTTCCTGCATCTGCTTCAAGATTATGGCGTTTCAAACTGAAAAATGGGCACTGAAATAACGGATGTTCGTTCGTTCTGTGAAGAATTATCATCGCGTGGACAATAGTCATCATTCCTTAATTTAAACCTATATAGATAAATATAATAAAGTGGATAGAACCTACATGAGTATTTAAAATGGATGGAGTCATTCATTTGAAAATACCTGTCACAAATTACCAGCACTCTGTATTTGTTTTAATACAGAATGTCACCTACATTCAAAGATTGAATGAGGTATCTTTCAATATCAGTAATAATTTCTCATCATGGTTGTTTATCGTATATTAAAACACCTAATATAAAATGTCAACATATTTACGTTTCGTGACGTATAATCCTGCTGCGCAATCACACATTTGAATTTCACCGGTGTAAATATGGAAAATATTCCAAAACTGCTATTTTAATTAATTAATAATTAATCATGCTATTCGTTGCATTTAGCCGGTGGTGGCGGTTGGCAAGCCAAGTGTCAAGAAAAGCAGTCGCCATAGTAATTGTAATTTAATTTGGCCTTTTTGGATTAGATACTCCTGACTATTTTGCAAATGCAATATATTGTATTTCTTTTTATAGTAAACGCCAATTTTTCTCCAATGAACTGTATTTATTTAAAAAACAAACCGACACGAGCATTGACTTTTAGAATACACACGCGTTGACTTATGACTGCGATAACTTAAGAATGTTCATTATTGTTCATTGTGATCGCTCAAATGCTTAGCATCTTTACGCAGGTCGATAGTTATTTGTGATTGAGCTACAGATCAGGGCTGCTACTCCAAACGGTCTAGCGGCCGTAGAAAAAGCTTTTAGCTCTCGTGTTTGCATACAAAATACGCGAGATAAAAGGGTCTACGGGCGCGAGAGCGTTTGGAAAAGCAGCGCTGGCGGTTTTCTGAAAAATGCATATTTTTGGTTGGGTGGTAAGCCAGTCTGTAAAAATCACAAAAACTGGTGAAATACGTAATTAAATTCTTTGTTGTATTACAGGAAAAACGAATGTATGCATTATTTATCATTTTTCAAAGTAAAAAAACATACAAACTGTTGTGTAGATTTGATTTTAACTCCTTTCAGAAAAGTGCTATTATTTCAGTTTCACTTTTCTATGCCTTGCTGCGTTCTGCATAACTACATTAAATTTTGATTGCATCAAAAATCGATTGTGAATAATTCAAATATTGCGGTTCGCACATCTCTATAATACACGATAGTCAACTGATTACTATTCATTTGTATTACGTTGTGGTAATAATAAGGTTCTTAATAACATTTTTTCGCCCTTCTGAAAAGTTACTCTTTTGCAGTTTTTCTTTATGTCCGCCCATTAAAGAAATATATCAACTAAATAAATATGCTTTTTTCTTGAATGATTACATGTATTGTGATTAGCTATCCCCCTTTCTTTCAAATTGATGAGGAAAACGCATTTTTTTGCTATATCTGAGATGTAGATTGTATACGGAATAACGTGTCTATTTTTCTAAGTCATTGTCGTGTCTAAAGAAAGAGCGATGTGGCGTTTTGTCCTTTCTGCTTACGCCCAGTGAGAAACAATGTGATGATTCGTTTGTTTAATTTGAATAATATTTTACATTTCTCTTTTTTTAAGGGATGCGCCTCATCCACAGTATGTACGAGACTTGTATAGGTATACGAGTATGTACGTTGAACCCTCGCGAGATGGACGTTTCGCCTGGGGTACAAGCGAAACGCTTCTGGTTTTGAAGTGTTTGTCAAATACACTCGGCGAGTGTTTGTCGGCAGGATTAAACTATTATCATGTTCGTGAGGGGTTGGGGGTTGGTTTCTCGAGCAATGTAATGGGCTTTTTATTTTACACCCCGCTGAGGTCTATGATGACTGAAAGGGCGTTTGAAAATCGTCTATTTATCTTGTGACATGAGTATTTGTTGGCGGAACATTTATTCATTTAAAACAATTATGGTATGAACATTGTTGCAACTGAGAGGTAAAACATTTTTGAGAAGGGAGTATGGAAGTCTAGGCATTTACAGGGCTTATGATCTGTCATTGGCTGGTTTTGGTAGCCACTTTACACTTTGTGTAACTTCCACCATTCTGATCCACATTATCTCAACCTTCCATCTGTTGACGTCTGTGAAAGAGGGAGTAAAAAAAGCATTTAAATTAAATTAAAATCGCCATATATAAAATTAAACATTTTAAAACAAAAACTCGTTTATTGACGAAAAAAAAACAGCTTTTTTGTACGAGTGAATCCCATTAGAAAACCCACGGACTTTAAAAAGCTTTCGGGTATGTGGAGGAATGTACTGTTGACTTAGAGCTGAAACCATTATTGATGTAGACGAGATTTATCTAGTTGAATTATCATTTAAGCCACTTAAACCGGCCAAAGGCAGGTGATAAGACCTGTAAATGCCTAGACTTCCATATTCCCTTCTCAAAAATGTCTTCCCTCTCTGTTGCAACAAATTTAGATTTTAATGACTCCCTGGGGAGGAAATCCAGCATGTCTTCAAGCATTTGGACATACTTAAAACATTTTTGAATAACGGAATTGCGTATTTTGAAAAACATTTTCGTTACTTGGTATTTTTGTATTTTGATATTTATTTGATTTACAACACTCATATATTTATGAAACATTTATCGAGACACAAATCCCAACTCCATGGAACCTAAGTCCAGTTTTGAGTTGGGACACTTATGGGATTTTATGCATATATTATATTGTTTAGGAATACATAAACATTTTACATAGATTCTTTCAATAATAATGTATTGAGACCACAATTTTTTCGATGTTAAGGTTTAAGAAATATAAGTCAAGAATCAAATATAGTAATGTTAACAATAATTTTATTTTAATCACTTATATTATTAGTTTGTTTATTCGACACATGTCAAACTGTTTATTTAAGTTTAGAAAAACGTTCGTTAATAAACTATTAAACTAAACCATTTTTTTTTATTACACTTTTTATACATCGTATTATCAGAGCGATGATTTAAAAAAAAAATTTGTTTCTGAAATAACTCCGCGTGTGACGTAAGAGGTTCTCTTCCGCTTATTCTTGATCAGTTCGACTATTCGTTCAACGGGAAGCAAACCGGAAATCTTCCATAAATCTCTTATCATTGGTTGATTCATACCAGTGACGTCGTTCAAAGTAGTTCGTTTTTATCAAAATATTTTTTATTATGTTTTTTGTACGTTTTCGGGAAACTTAGATTAACAATTTAATGCTCCGATTTTTACCGCGCTCAAGAAATATTTTTGTACCGCAGAGGCAGACGGATGCAAATCCAAACGTCAAATGTTCAACAAAACCCTAAAGAATCTACTTTCCCTCAGTGATTTCTAATCATTAATAGCATTCATTTGTATTTTCAGTATCTTAATGCATCGCTTTCATTATAAGACTTACATCATTACTTACTTAATATTCTGTATAACACAGAAAACGCGTCAACAAACTATTTTAAACAATCTACAATACCCAGAATATGCGACCAATATAACAATATATTTACCGAGGCTGATATTTTTTGTGAATTTAGGTCAAAAATTATAGAAAATTTTAGAGAAGCAGATATTTAACTTTATTATTATTATTAAATACATATGTTTTCATTTCGTTTCTTTTACATTTACTATATTGAACATAATTTAAATGATTGTATTAAGTGTACACTATTTTTTTGTGTGTGCATGAGTGTCTTACATAAATATACAAAGAAATTGGCAATATTTTTGTACATACTGTTTGTTTACCTAATAAAATAAAAATAAAATAAACTGGATAGGTCATTTCATCGAATTCTGGATTTGCATCCAAGTGTCTCTGAGGTACAAATTTCTTCTTTGCAGTCTCAATCCTGGGGATTGGTTGGCGACAAAGTCCTGCATCTCGTCCTCCATTGGTCTCTATTTTCTGCAGCCCTCTTCAGCTCGACATATGAGGCGCAGTTTTCGCACACTTGCTCCAAATATTCCCGTCGGGGGCGCCCTCTATAATTTGTCCCCTCAGCCATTCCCTCTATGATGTCATGCAGGAGACCCGTATGGCGCATAATGTGGCCGATCCATCGGGCTCGCCTCTCTGAGATGGTTTTGATTAGGTGCCTACCTTCTTCGATTCTGTTGAGAACCTCGTCATTAGTTATGTGGTCTCTCCAGCAAATTCCCGATATTTTTCTGTAGCACCACATCTCGAAGGCCTCTAGTCTTTTTATCTCTTTCGGTAAGGCGCCATGTCTCACAACCGTACATCAATATGCTCCATACATATGTCTTGGCGGTTGCTTGCGGAGTTTAAGATTGATATTATTTGATTCAAAAATCTTTGATTTTTTGTTGAACGCAAGCCTCGCTTGGTGTATGCGGCAGTCGACTTTTCTTTTTGTTCTCCCATCCCAGGTGATCCTGCCTCTAAGGTACACAAACTATTTCGCGTTTTTCAGAGTTTCTCCTGACATTACTATATTCATTCGTTGCTCATTACGGGCCACAGCCATTACTTTGGTTTTGCTCCTGTTTATTTTCATGTTATATTTGTTATTTAATACATTCTCCATGGAGGTCAGAGCCTCAGTGAGTTCTTCTTCACATTTAGAAATCAGGGCGATGTCATCTTTTCTCCATGTATTTTAACACCCTCTCTATGACTCATTTTTTCCCTGATTTCATCGATTGCGCACAGATTTATTCTATCCGATTTCCCGTAGAGCTGAAGTTCATCATTCTGTTTGTTAACATTGTTTTTTATTGTTTGTAAACCAAATAAATAAAAATGAAATATGCACATGAATATGTGGGTTCTTAAAAGTAATAAAAGAGTCGATAATATTTATAGTCAGGTAGGTAGCTCTACCCAATACATACTTTAAATGTCGCCTTGGTAACCGCGCAATAATAAATCCATATCGCCCATAAAAATATTGTTTCGTAGCATAATAAACTTTACGTCGAATCGTCGATAAACAATAATTGAATCACCTCACTATAGGTAGAACTGAACAATTACTGTAGAACCCTTATGGTAAGGAAAATGCTTTTATTTTGCTGTATAATTTGACACAATGCACAATGAGGCAGTGTTTTTGACATTCGCATTGTGCGCGTTGATTGGCGTGTAATGTAAAACATAAAATAATAGATTCAACCCCAGCACTAGTGATTATTCGCTCCAGAACTAAACAGAATTCCTTTTTAGACCCTCTCTTTTCAAATGATTTGCACGAGAGTACGATGATGACGCTACATATAACGTGAATTTGAAATCGTGTTCTAAAAATTAATGAACAGCATTGCCGTGCAAAACGCGTAGTAGAGTAAAAAGAACTCACTTTTAATGCCCTTTACGTTGAATTTAAATATATACGTTGCGCCCATAGAATTATAAAAAGTCCAGAAGGAGCGTAGAATCACATTTGAATACATCGGACTGTGTCCGAAAAAACCCCCACCTTACCCGACCTTCATGCGTGAAGTCGCCGCGTAATGTTACCAGATCGCGAAAAATATAATCATAAGAAATGTAAGATAATCATATTTTTAAATAAAAGCAATTTGTTAATTTCCCTAAAATTTTATTGTACCCGCGGGAACATCGATTGACACAGCAGAATGGATAAGCAAAGGGTCATTTTTTCTGCCAATGTTTTTACGCTACTTTGCTCATCTAATGAGAGAACTAATGAAAATCGGACCTCTTGGATTAAACAATGCCGTGGTGGACATTTGACCGACATTATCTTTAAAACATCAAATATTATTCAACATGACATTAAAATATCCATTTTACAAAAAATAAAATGTGTTTTATTTTTTAAGTTCAAAGTTCATTTATTAAATTACTCTTATTAAATGACCTTTACTTATCTACTCCGTTGTGTTAATCAATGTTTAAGCGTATACAATAAAATTTTAGAGAAATTAGCAAATCGCCTTTTCTTGGTATATCTTACATTTGTGTTATGATTTTATTTTTCGCGGTCTGGCAATATTACGCGGCAACTTCACGCATGCACGCGGTGAAAGTAAGGGCAAGGTAGATGGATTTTTGGACACAATCCGTTGTTTTCAAATGTGATTCTACTTTCCTTCGGGACAATTTTTAATTCTATGAATAATATTTAATATGTAATATCAAATAATAAAAATTAAAAACCGCCACTGAATTTCATTGTTTGTCTTTTGTCAGTCCTGAGTATTTTATATATTCAATTTCAGATAGTCGTTTGTTGATTACGGATTTAGAAAATATACCCACAAATGTTTTAAAAATTTATATTCAATGCTAAGATCACAAAAAACTGTAACAATACGAAATACGAACCGACATGACAGCCCGCTGCCGCCATCTTTAATTTCCGAGTGTTCGATGTTTGGATTTTCGAATTCGGACCGTCAGCCATAGACAATGGATTGTGACAGGTGATCTCTCGGTGCGTGCGCAGATAGGCCGCGGGTCGTGCGCGTCGCTGATTGGTTCTGCCGTCAGCGGGTAGCGAAGGAGTGTTGCCAGCGTTTTTTCAGAAGCCTGTTGAGGAGAAATATGCCGCAAAAGGGGAGCGCAATAAAACTACCGAGTAATACCATAATATATAATATTATCCTTAATGAAAAAAATGGACAAACTCTACGATATTTACTATCTACGACAAATTAGTTATTATTAAAATGATGACCCATTTTATATTTGTGACGAGACTTTGTAAGATTACAAATGTTTAAAACATTAACTTTGTGGTAAAATATTTTATAAAATGTTAGATAGTAAATAATTGCGTATAACCAGCAAGACGTGCTCTGATATTTATTTATTGTACGGCGCCCTTGATGTGATTTTCACAAAATGCTTCTGCGTCGAGCTCGCGTTTGCCTACCATGTAAGAGGTATCGGGTTCGATTCCTGACATGGTTGATTTGAAATATTTATTTAAAAGGGTGATTTTACGCTTGAATATTTCATAGTCCTGGTACTTTGAGCGTAAGACTAATTATCTTACCTTCGTGTAACAAAAATGATCAAGATACGCTGCGATTGGTGTACCCACTAATGTAACCACTAACCTACTTTTCTATGTCTACCGGTTTTGAGACGTACCCGTCTCTTCGTCAGGACATTAATAAAACTAGCCATAGTATCTACCTACTTGCACAAAAATAAGTAATCAGCGTGCTGATAGGACACACGCTTTGAGTAACACCAACGTACACTGTTTACATTTTTTAATGTTTAATTATTTAAAACTTTAAGTACAAAAATAAGTGAACTTGGCGGGTTTATTGCTAAAAGCAATAGCTTCTAGCCAACCATTACAAAAAAACCTATTTTTTTTTGTACTGCATTCTCTTATAAATATATGTATCAAAATCTAAGCTTTGCTCATTTTCAGTGAAATAATTAATTGTTCGGTTAATTAGCGAATTCTTGGCATAATTTGTTTTGCATTGGCGGCCTCCGTGGTGTAGTGGTCAAAACGCTTGACTCACGCACGGAATGTTCCGGGTTCGATTCCCGGTGAGAACACAAACATTAAAATGTGTTTTTTCTCAAGCCTGGGTGTTCTGTGATGTAATTCAGCCCTGTAACTGGGCCCGCTGGCCTGTTGTGGTGCAAAAATAAAATAAAAATAAAAATAAGTATGAAAAAAAGGGGTATTATAATTGGTATTGATAAACATGTAAGCTGAATTTCCCAACCTCATGTTTAAATGGCACGAATTTTAACCGTTTTTTTCCATTTTCTCAGCAGATTCAGTTTTGGGGACCGATGACGAGGACGAAGACGACGACGACAGCGGAGCCCCCAAGGGGCCTGGCGCGGGGCACAGCCCTGGCGCTCTCCCTCATCACGCGGCAGACTTGTCCCTCAACAGCGACTCCAAAACGGGGCAAGATGACTCAGAAGATCAGGTTAGTCGGAAAATAATGTATTAGGAGTTGACATAAGTTGAGTTAGTTTTTTTCCAAATTTATAATTACACATAAAGAAAATGGTAAAGGTTATAGGTATGTCATTTGAAGAATACGTGTAAATAGAATTCTCCTTTTGCGATTTAAATATATTTTTATAGCGGACAGTCAAATTATTTTCTCCAAAACTGCCAATGTGGCCTAGTGGATTATGCAGCCAACAATCTATTAAAATATACCCGAACCAGAGAATATCAATATGTAAAAACACTGACTAACCTGGTGTTGAGTCTTCTTCCTTGTCGGCGATCAGCTCACGCGCTAACGGGGAAACTGGTGATCAGGAAAACTGCCTGGAGTCTGGAGGCGGCGCGGCGGATGATGATCAATGGCGATGGATGATAAAACGTTTGCGGCGTCATATTAACTTTTACGGCGAAAAAAGCAAAAAATACTTTTCAATAATTAGAAAAGCGTGCGAACATAACTCGTTGAAAAAGCGAAGAGTGGCGCGGAAGACGAGCAGTGTTGCCAACCGACAAAATGTCCAGTCAGGCGTGGCAACCTCACAAATCAAAATGAGCCAGTATCTACTTACATGCGATGCATTGAAACAAATTATCGGCTCAACCATCACTCGAAATAATATTTTTTTTTAGCTTTCACGTTACATATATTATTTTTATTCGACTGCAAGCCTTAAAAATGGAATATCAAGTAGGCAAAAGTAAACATTTTCGACACCTCCTTTTATTCGCGTTCAATCGAGGGAATAAAGGAGAAAACAAATAAGAAGAACATATTATTGACTAATTTGTTGACTCTTGTTATCTGTATTTGGAAACAAAACCAAACATAACCTTTGTTAACACTTATACTTAAAGTAAACGTATTATAATTAATTTATTTATTTTGTTCATTAACGACCAAAAGGCATTAACAAAAAACAAAAATAAAATACATGCCAACATACTAAATAATAAACACAGAATATACAGAAAAAAGATGTGAAATTAGTTAGAAAGGATATAATAAAAAGTTTTACAAAGTAAAAAAAAAACAATAATAACAAAGGTATGCAAAAAAAAACAGTAAGCATATAAACAAAAAATGCAAAGCTTATGAAATAAATTCTGTAAAGCAAACACAGTAAATAAAGTGTTACGGTTAGCAAGAAAGACAAATTTAAGCAAGCATATATTATCACGCAAAAGGAAGAAATAAAAATATGTATATATGAAATGCGTATTTGCCAATACTACAATGTAATTTGATAAAATAGTAAAAAATAAAAAACAAGTATAAGGTAATAAAAATAAGCAAGTAAGTGTTTTTTTAATTTATGGGATTGAATTGTCAATAATAGTTTTAATAACAAAACTTTCATAGCGGTTTTCGAGAACGGGTGTTCGGGGTGGGGGAGTTCTTGTACACGGTTTTTCAGAGCCAGATCGCGAAATATTCGTCGTGGTAAGCTTTAAAAAAAATCCTAATATTTTTTTTCCAAAATGTCATTTAAAAAAAAAAATATGATCTCAAAATGGAGTAAATCTTTAATTTCTCGGACTAGCAAACTAAACCCAACAAACCCCAACTCTTCCCGGACAAAAAAATGCGATAAAAACGTACTTTACCAACGACAAGGGAAGCGGCTGAGTGGGAGACTTTTTGGAAAAAAATTACAAGGATTTTTTAAAGCTTACCATGAGGAATGTTGCTCTGAAGTTTTGCGGTCTGGCCCTAAAAAACCGTGTATTTTACCAACCCTGATAGTTCTCATTCACTATTCTCATTCCTGTTTTTAAGTCAATATAGATGCGTTTATTATATTTCGGCCACAAAATATATTTTCTTCAGTATGAGTGTGCCACAATGGAATAAACGACGTCTAGAATAATTTAAACTGTAACGGAAAAATACAAAATTTCTTTGTATTATTTTTAGGGCTCGCTGGACGGGGACCCTGAGACCCGCGACTCGCAAGCCGAAAACAAGTCCCCCGATGATGGAAACGGAGGCTCCAAAAGACGAGGACCTCGCACCACCATCAAGGCCAAGCAACTTGAAATCCTGAAGACGGCTTTCTCGCAAACTCCCAAACCGACACGACATATCAGGGAGCAACTGGCGAAAGAAACTGGACTTCCAATGAGAGTCATTCAGGTAGGATTACATTTGATTGATATTATTTTTACATTTAAATAATGGTAAAGTTCCAAATGAGCAAATAAATTCCTGTTTAAGGGGCCCTACAATAAAAAGTTGTACCAATAAATACATATAATATTATGAACGATTCAAATTGGAGTTTTTAAATACTAAAGAAAGACACCAGTTTTTTTTAATGTTTCGGCAAAGGAGCGGACGCTTTTATTGAACAACGATGTTCAAATATCTGGATACCAGGGGCGAACCGTGTATAGAAGCGATTATGCGCAGCTTACCATTATATTTGACTTACCATAATAGAATACAGAAAAACAAATAAATAATTACCATTTATTTTAAATCATTTTCACAGTTTGTATTTTTATCCTAATATAAATATAAATTTTAATAAAGCGCGCCCAGCGCCTGCGGTGAGCCAAGAAACTAGCCGATTATTCCAGATTATTTTTTCATACAAATAAGTGTACTATATTTTGAATGTATTAACCCCAGTGCGGGTTTTTTTCCTAGATTAAACATGCAGATTACTCAAATTATTCGAAGATTCTTGATTTGGAAAACAGTATTTCGAACATTGTTACTTAAAGACTATTTTTCTTTGAGATGGTACTTATGACATAAGACCATAATTACTTTCATGCGTAATATTGCAGGACGTAAAGCGCTCCACGCGGCCGTTTTTAGCACTATTAATTACTAGAACAATGCGGCCAGTTGACATTTAAATTGAATACCTAATATCGACTGAATTCATAGTGGAATTTTTTATTTATTTTTTAATGAATTATATATTAAAGCAATGGATAATATATCTATATAATATGATATATCACGAAGTTACATCGTTTGAGTTGATTTCATGGATGAGAGCTGTTGTATCACACAGAACCCCAGCAGAAAAATATCAATTTTTAGTATATATTACTTTCATTATATTAAGTACCTCCTATGTAGGTACAAAAATGTTTTTTTTATTTATAGTTTAACTGTAAATAAAATCACTATTCGCCACTGCTGGATACCCCTTCGTTTCCAAAGAAATTTTTACGTCACATGAGTTTTTTTATAACGTACCCTGACTTCTTTTGTAACAATGATAAATATTTTTAGAACCCTCGAAATATTTGCAAATACTTAACTATTTTACAAGTTGTAGGAAAAGTCAAAATTTAAATATTTTTTGAAAAAGTTCTCGGTAATATACAATTAGTACTAATGAGGCTGCAATTATCCTAAACTGAAACGCATTTCAACAAAATGGTTTTTTTAAGTAAATAAATTAACACGCCTTTAAAAAATATATACATTACCTATTGAAAGTATTGGTATCTCTTTGAAATCAAAAGGTGAAGTCAAATTTTGTTTTAAAACATAATAGTTTCCAGACATTTGAAAAATTATCTGCAAAGTGATTACTATGGAAAGCTAGTCATGAAGATATTGAAATAATTGTGAATATGACGGAAACACTTGCTGAATCTCTTATTAAATGCTAATTTAAAATAGACTACAGCATATTGTTACATTATTTTCCAACCAATTTTCTTAGTAAAACAGGCTTTCGTTCAGTCACAAATGAAGTCGTTTGAATCTCGCAGTTACAACGCGTTTTTGATGAAGTCTGCGATATAATTGGACTGCTTTATTATTAGATATTTACATTAACAACACTATTATAATCATTACACGCAATCTCGTAAATATTGACAAGTATATAATGTGTTATTTGACTACTGAGCTAACCTAGCGTGCAATTCGCACAACGGGTTTCGTAATTAAGTCTCCCGGGAAGGGGCTTTATTTAGCCTTCTACGTACGATATAAAATATAATAGATTTTCTTAATTATAATCACAGAAGGGTGTCAACAATAATTGTTATCAATAATCAGATATGTCCTTGTAAAAGCAAACACGATGGTCGCTAACTGGATTGTTAATGAAACTATTGTGGGAAATTGGCTCATTGTAACAACAGTGCAATTAATTACTCATAAATAATTATTTATACAGATTTCGATATATAGAATTTAAACTGTAAAGTTTTTGTCGTTATTACATACGTTTTTCTAAATTCGTAACTTTTTAACACCGGCAAAACACTTTCAAGGTGACACACCATCAAATTATGTATAAAAAAAACTTTTGAACACGATTAATCTAGTAAAAAGCTATTTCAAATATCCAGAAGTTATGGTATACAAAATTGTATGTTTCAAAAGACGTATGCATCATACAGACTTTTTAAATCAATTGATTTCTTAGCATGGTCAAACATTTTTTTAAAAATCAATAAATATTACGCATTACCAAAGCTTTAAGAAAGTGTTTTTACAAAAAAAATACTAGTCTATGCAAATGGCATAATTTGCTTAGCTCTTAAAATACTTTAAAAATCCCCTTAGAAGTCGGCAACCAAGATATATTTTGAAATAGAGGTATTTAAAAACAAAAACTTAACATATATATATATATATATTTAATATAATTGAAATATGCTGTTTAATAATATATTTTGTAAAAATTATCATATAATTTAGACCTGTTATAGTAAAATATGACTTCATTATGTTTTAAAAAGGATATATTTTATGTGACATTGTGTACATACCTAGAGGTTAAAATAATAAAGTTAATACTTAATACCTACAGTAAAATGAAGGGCATTTTATTTTTTATCAGATATACTTCACACGCGGAGTAATTTCAGAAACAAAAAACTTTAAAAAATCAGCGCTGATAATACGATACACGAAATTAAAAAAAAAAAAAAAAAACACTAAACTTCCTATACAATAGAAATTACAATACAATTTTCCAATCACCTTGTAAATTTAAGATTGTCACAGCTGAAGCGAAGATTTATTAAGTGTTCTTGCAATTATTGTCAATCTATTTACAGCAAGTGTTTTTTCAGAACGGTACAAGCTTTTTTGGTTAGACCGCAACAAATCAACATTTATACTATAATAGTACTCCATCTGATTCGGATTCCAAACTTACCCCTTCGGTAGGAGGTTTGAGATAGACCGCTGGCTGGAATGTTCTAATCCTGCTGGATTATACAGCTGCATTGATTTTAGCTGTCACGGTTTTGGATTTCTAACAAATTTCTTCAATTCACCGCCTCAGAGATCTTAGAACTTCGGCGATTCGCCACGCATGCGCGAAGCAGTGTCGAGGACCACGTGAGTTCAACATATTTCTCTCCGACCATCTGCCAAAAAACTGTCATTTGTGGAACGGAACTTTGATGGTGGATTAGCAGTACAAATAGCGTTGTAATTTACGATTTATCGTGAAATTGGTCTCCATTTATTATATCGCGACTAAACAAGCAATGGACAGTGGAATACTGTGTGGCTGCAAAGTTTAATTTAAAATACGACTAATAAAATAACTGATCGGTGATTAAGATTTCGAGATGATAACCACTATTCACACATTGTATTTATGGGATAAAGAAATATAATATTAACCGTCAAAAAATTAAAATAAATTTACTTTGCTCTAACCCAATCCATAATGTACTGAATAATCAATGTATGACAGGGTTACGAATGATGAAATCAGAGGAGAGTGCAAATCTAAGAATGATATAATTGATAAGGTTAAGAAAGGGTCACTGCGATGGTTTGGTCATGCAGAACAAATGGATGACGAAGTAATGGTAAAATAGATATATATGGCATGATTAGATAAACCAAAATCTTAAGTCTAGTCATGCCAAAAGCAGACACATCTGAAGGGCATGTATCAGAAGATTTAAAAGAAAAAATAGGGATGCACGTCAGGATAGACGTGTGTGACGGTTGACCCTCTCTGCCTACCCCTATGGATAAATGGCGTGATGGTAGCAGTAATAAATGAGCATTGACTTACAACAATAAAATAATAATGAAAATTAACATATGCAAAAATGCATCATAAAAAAATATCTAATAATAATATTAATAATATTTTTGCATGCGCCTGTAAAGTAAAAATTCTTTATTCGGACAGTGCAATTCTTTATAACTTTTTATCAAAAACTTACAAGCCTTTGCACTCTTCTTAGCTGAAGACTTCTGTCTTCTGAACGAACAATACAAGCATACTTTTATAATGAGCAATCATTGAGTTCGGTCACGGTTTATGGCTTGGTATCTCTTTAACCCCGTACTTTTGGTGTAATGGATAAAGGAGTGCCACAGGGATCTGCATTAGGACCTTTTCTTTATAGGAGCTAATTTGTAATACCCAGTCTGATTTATGACTCTGCTGGTAGATTAAGCGTGACGCGGCGTCTGCGGGGCATTTGATGATTGCGGCATGCAAAAAATGCAATGCACCCGGGATATGGGATGCACAAAAAATGCAAACCAACTTCCTGTTAATGAACGAGGAATTTATTACGGTTTTGGGTTATTCCTACAATAATTACTAAAATTATCATTTATTGTGCAAACAAAAATTAACAACCTCATCATCTTGATAATGAAGTAGTTATCTCAAAACCGGTCAATTATAGAATTATATTTTATAAAATTTTATCAAATACTTATACAGGATGTTCTTTAAACCCTGTCACATCCGAAACCACGATGATCAGTATGAGAAAAAATACATATTGGCACATTAAAATATTTTTTTAGAACGACTAAAATCTTAAAAAATAAAATATAGGAAAAAAACAAATGGTTGAATACTTCTGCAGGGGAGAAGCGAGGGGGGCGCGGCCGTGTAGTTCAGACTCCCCCCTCCCCCCCCTCCTAAACGTTTCTCCGGTGCAGAAGTGAGCAATCATTTGTTTTTTTTTCTATATTTTATTTATTATGATTTTAGTCGTTCTAAAAAAATATTTTAATGTGCCAATATGTCTTCTTGCTTATACTGATCATCGTGGCTTCGGATGTGACAGGGTTTAAAGAACACCCTGTATTGTAGACGTTTCTTCGGAGAACTATTTAGAACTCTAAAATTTATACATATTTTCTGTTTTTAGTACAAACTATGCAAATTTTATTACGAATTAATAAAGTAAAACATTTAAATGTATTTCATAGACGATTTTTAAATGAAAGGTGAACCCTTTGTCAATTCGTAATATAAGGTACAAATGGCATCTCTATAAGCGGACAGCACGTTTTTATTCCGAGATTGTAATATATGTTTTTTAAATAAACAAATAAATAAAATATCTGTTTTAACACCTGATTTTTTTAACCGTAAATTCCTTTATTGTGGACGTTTCTTCAGAGAACTGTACAGAACTTGAAAATTATGCATATTTTCAGTTTTTAGTACAAATTATGCAAATTACGAATTGTTAAAATGAAACATTAAAATGTATTTCAATACCGTCTTTTAAAGAAAAAATGAACCTACCCTGAAGGCTTTCCCCAATATACCCATAATGAAAACTATAAAATATGCTCAATATACCCTAATTATTTTTTTTTTGCCGGCCTCGTGATGTAATGGTCAGCGCATTTGCCTACCATGCCAGAGGTCTCGGGTTCGATTCCCGACATGGTTGATGTGAAATATTTATTTAAAAGGGTGTTTTCACAAAATAATATTTCATGGTCCCTGAACTGGTACCTGAAGCGTAAGACTGATCCCCTTACATTCATGTAACAAAAATGATCAAGATACGCCGCAATTGGTGTACCAATGCAGTGCCCTATGCACCATTAGGTGTGGAAAGGGAATGATGACGATGATTTTAAATTACTTTACTTATATTGGCGTGTATAGAAATCCTCTATTATTATTAAATTATTAAACAGCAATTAATTTTAGTAAATGAGAAAACTTTGTAAATATTTAGATTAGTTCGAAAATGTCCTAATAAGACGAAACGCGACACAATATACCCCTCGTATATTTAAAAAATAACACTTTGTATCTCGGAGCCGTGTAAACACGTGATTATATAACCGATTATATAATTTTTCACGTGATTTACCAGCTGTTCAAAAAACATCTAGTGACTTTTATTAGTACTTTTTCGCTGCTGGTAAACTACGTGAAAACACGGGACCGGGACACAACGCGAGGTTATTATAATCACGTGTTTTCACGGCTCCGGGATACAAAGCACAAAAAAAGAGAGAGACGCTGGAGGTATATGTGCGAACATTGCAATGTGGCTCTCCATAAAGGCCAATGTTGGCAAAACAGTCATACAAAAATGACTTATTAAATAGTTTAAAATAAATATGAGAAGTGAGAATTGATTTAATGTAGTATTTTCATAATTATGACACGTTTAACAAACCCTTCACAAAGCATAAAATTTCACAAAAATGGACCGGGCACAGGGTAAATTCTATGTGTATTCGGCCGGTGCTCAAAGTGTTAAGTAGAATTAAAATTCAATAAACGTGTTTTATTTTGATACATTACCAAATTTAATATGGAATTCTACCAATTGTCTGCATACACAATAAATAAATAGTGAACCCTTGGCCACTTCGTTTATTTAAGGGATAAATGGCATTTCTATGAGCGGGCGCACGCTATTACTCCAAGATTGTAATACATATTTAAAAAAAAAAAATATCTGTTTGAACACCTGTAACTGTTTACGGTTGTGCGGTTTCTCGTTTCACATGGCCGTCACCACGCCCCATAAACATGACAAATCCCCGTCGTGAGCAGAAACAAATTAGCCAAGATGTCGGAAGAAGAGAGCCATGATGGAAGACCGAGCCTGGTAACCACCAAACCGTGGCACATTCGTCTAATTATAATATTATTTGTGAATCCCCGTTTGGTGGTTTTTGGCGTTTCTCGTTACGAGGAACAGCGGGTAATGAATACTTGATGCACATGGCGCCACGTCGTCAGGACTATAAAAATATTAGGAGACTGTATTAACTCTCCCTTCCCGGTGATGTGTGGTTACCAGAGGCGAACCGTGTATAGAAGCGATTATGCGCAGCTTACCATTATATTTGACTATCCACTTTAATGTTTTATTTTAACTTTATTTACAGAAAAACAAATAAATAATTAGCATTTATTATAAATCATTTCCACCGTTTGTATTTTTATCCTAATATAAATATAAATTTTAATAAAGCGCGCCCAGCGCCCGCGGTGAGCCAAGAAACTAGCCGATTATTCCAGCTTATTTTTGCATACAAATAAGTATACTATATTTTTATTTATTTTATTTTATTAACAAAACGGCAAATCTGCCTTTTACAAATATTTATAATATTAACATATTTGGCTTAGTATATTTTTTTTTTCAAAAACTTGAATATTAAAAACAAGATTCAAAAAAAAAATCACACCAAAAATTATACAAGATTTATATTTAAAAAAATAACATAAAAATTATACAAGATTTATGTTTTAAAAAATTACACAGCATCTTCAGTAGAAAGTTTAAGTAATAAAACGTTCTACAGTAAAACAACAAGTAAATCATTAGTACTGTTTCACACAGCTAGGCAAAGTGAACAAAAAATTGTATATGTAATGCATGAATAAATAAATATAATTACCATTCACCATCTTTGAAAAAGTTCAAAAGGTTTGTTCTATAGGAACAATACAATAGAACGAATGGACAGCGAAAGAACGGCTAAGAATATTTACAGTGCGAATGTTGATGGATGCAGAATTAGGGGAAGACCGAGAAAGACATGGCATGACCAAATCCAGCAAATACTTGAATATGGACATGTCAAAAGTCGGAATAATTGGCGCGCGTGCATGATGATTGAATGTAGAGGAAGCGAGATCTGTATGCAAAGATAGAGTGATGTGGCGTTCTATCCTCTCTGCTTACCCTTATGGGGAAACGGCGTGATCGTTTGTTTGTTTGTTTGAAGATCTGCGACGTATTATTTGTTTCTTCTGAATATATTTGAGAAAAAGGTAATGTCAAAACATGGCCTGAGATCGAAAGTTGCAACCTGACTCCACCACCACTTGGGTCCTGTTTGTACCACAGTTATGAACGAATAATTGAAAATTGCTTCAAAATTAAAATATTATGTTAAATAATAAGAAAGCAAATATTTATTTTTATAAAAAGTCTACAACGAAATTGCATAGCTGTAATATTAGCTGCTGGAAAGTTGACATAAATGAATATTAAAATGTCTCTAAAAACAGGCACCCAAGCATGACAATGTTATTAAATATTGTCTGTGGTATTCGTGTCTATGGGAAATTGGATTCATCCGTCGTTTGTCGCCTACCGACTCGGGACACATTAATCTTCTCGCGTCCAAAGTGTTGACAAATATTTCAACATACATATTTACTGTCAAAACTCTTTGTGGATGTAGCCGTGTGTCGAGCGTTGTCATCTATAGTCTATGGTAGCGCGGAAGTCAAATTTGGAACCCGCGTCAGTGGTGGCACGCAAAGAAAATATACTTTGTATTTTAAAAATAGTTTTAACGAAGTTTGATACTGGAAGCATATTTTTAAATTTATTGATTACTCACTATTTAATTAAGCCGAAACTTTGTACATATTTTCTACGTGTCGGAGCGGATGCAGAGTACAATTCTGTGTGTGAAATAGATCGGAAATGAAGTACGAAAAGTTTAACTTTAATTTCAAGTTAAATTAAAATTAATATACCTATTATATTAAAAATCACTTTACAAAGCGCTCCCGAAACACTGTATTACGAAAATGACGATATCCATAGTTATAACAATAATAATGACTTGTCCTTGATTTATTTAAATGCTATATCTTCTCTGTGTCCCCGAGACGCTGGACAAGTGTTTTCGACTGGATGGTTACTCTCAGGTAAAAATCATAAAAAAGTAAATCTTACGTTTTGATCAGCTACATATACAGTGGTAGCAAAGGTTATACTTGTACGCAACCAGCGCACTAAATTCGGTGAATGCACATTTGCGGTCGCAGGCCCTCAGGCATGAAATGCTCTCCGTGGTGCGAAGTTGCGGAAGTAAAGCGATATTTTGGAAAAAACTTAAAACCCACATGTTCCCTAAATTATTTGAATAAATCCATAGCATGTGATGACAAAACAACTTGTTTTGCTTAAATTATAAATATTCAGTTAAATTTAAATCAATATTTATGCAATCACTTTGGGGTATAATATAAGCGCCCTTGGGGTATAATATTATGAAAATGGTGCTGCATAAGTTACACAAAGAAAAAATAAGAATAGTGGCATATCGTTTTTCCTGCAGGCTTATTTTGTCTCAATTTCGTTTCGTAAGTTCGTTCGTTCGCCATATATTCATCTCATTCTAACGCAATCAAAACTATATTTGACTCTCGTTCCCTCCCATGCGATACGAATGAATTAACGAAACTAATTAGTTACAGGATAAGGCAACTGGCACGCCACTGCTTTAATCTAATTAACTAGTCCCCCATACTTAGGTTGTCGCTGTCTGAACAGGAATTAAATAAATTACCTCGGAAAATATAAATGGGTCCCCACACTTAAATCACAAAACGAATATTAGTTAGTTCGGCTCATCACCACAACGACGCGACGTTACGGGACATTTGGCGGGAAAGGAATTACCTATTAACACGTGGTCTGTGTTGCCAGGAATTGATAATTACACTTCTGCATGTATTTTCAACATTTAAAGTATATTTGACAAAATTAAGGCGGGTTTCACTCGGCGAAATCATAGATATTTTTAAAGCGCAAGACTGATTTCAAAAGCGCATATTTTTACTGTTGCATTCAAATACACTCTTTTTTATTTAATTACAAGTATAATTATTTTTCAAATCAAAGGCCCGGCCCGTCTGGTTTTTCTGTTTCACACAAATAATGTAAAATATTTTTTTTTTGTATCCATGATTTATTTTAGTACCTACCTTCCAATATTAGCTTTTCGTGATTTGGGCCTCTTACTTACATAGTGATTTGCCAGTTGTAAATTTACAATGTTAGGAAGGATACTAAAATAAAGGTTCAAGTCGAAAAGTTCGAAACTTGAATTTTAAAGTTCAAGTAGACCTTTTTTACATTAATTATTCTTTAAAATATCACATTTCATATTATGTCATCGTCCTACATTGTAATCCACAACTGTGATTATAGTTTTTGTAACACAATTTTTTAAACGGTCATTTTGACCGTTGATAAATGTGTATTGTCACAATTTACCCTATCATTAATATTATCATTTGAAATCATTTATCTTAAGCCGTTTTTTTGTAAAAATCACTTTAAGGGGGCTGTGCAGTAAATATTTCAACGCGTCTTGCAGCCACAAAGCACATGGATGGTTGTGATTTTAGTTCCTTGATATCAATTAAAATTGTAATAACAGACGAGTGAAGCATATATAAGATTTATAACAATTTTAACTGATTATTTTATTTATTGATTGTTGTTTTTTCAATAAAAAAGTTTGTATCATTAGTTTTTACATACCTATAATATTAATGTTTTTAATATAATTTTTTATCGGTTGTGACCCAAATAAATAGAATCTAAATAATCATAAAATATTTTTTTTGTTACTTTTATTTGTGTTTCACAAGTTTACTTTGTAAAAAAACACGACTATACGTCATGTTTCATTTTAAATTGTTGATGGCAATGCAATAAAATAAATGCTTAATATGAGATACGGCAAGTAAGGGAATAACTTGTCTTTTGATTATATGTCGCGTCTTATTATCCCAACACATCATTTTTAGAATTTCAAATATTTCTTCAATTAGGTATTTGAGCGGCATCTATGCTCGCGACAAATAGACATTCCACGCTCCAAATTCAAATTGGTACAAATGTCATTTTAGGGCTGCCATATATCTGTGTTTTTGTTTCCTCTGGCAAGATTTTTTTTTATTTCCTCGGTAGGCACTTTCGTACTAATGATATAATTATATTCGTGCACACATTTTGAAAGGTGACTTTGACAGTAACGTACAGTGCGTTCGAACGTTTAATAAGCCTTTGTAAACGTGTTGGTGCATTTTATTTGAAAACGTTCTGTCAGACTCACATGATCAAAATTTATTTTAAATAGATGCATCTCTTTCATAGATAAAGTGTAGGTAGGCAATTAAGCAGTAGGCACAATTACAAATATCTAGAAAGCTGACAGTTTTAATACTTGGGAGTTCACATAACTGAGGATGGAAGCATGCACAAAGAACTCGCAACCCGGATAGGAATTGCTGGAGCAACTTTTAACATGATGCTTGTTGTTTGGAACTCTAGTATATATTCGGTCAAAACAAAATGCCGATTATTAAACCCTTGTATATTTGAGAGTAAGTGCTTGAGGAGAATATTAGGTATAAGGTGATTTGATTTTATAACTAACATTGAAGTCCGAGAACGGACGCAGCAGGCTTCTATAACGAGCGTTTTGAAGATGCGGCGATGGATCTGGCTTAGTCACGTGCTGTGCATGTCTCAGGAGAGCCAAAACCCAAGTTGCCTCTTCTTTAAACCAGCGGGCTCGCGCCGTCCTGAAAGGCCGTCGATGACGATCTTTCGACTTAATTCGGCGGAACTAAGGGGCGCTGGATTGACGTGGGAGGAGGCGAGAGTGCTGGCTGACGATAGGGTCTTCTGGAGGCAACCGGTGATGTCCACATGCTCCACTTAGGAGCGGATGTGGAAAAGAAGGTGAAGAAGGTGATGATTACCAAGTGAAAATTAAACGTACATACTGTTTTGATAAAACCAACTCAGCACGGGTACTCCTGATTCTTTATTTTTTTTATTTATATTTTTTTTTACACTTTCTCCCCTTCGTGGTATTGCGGTTGGCGGTGGTAATAGGAAATAAAACTAAACAATTAAAATAAATCTCCAAAAGATGACTAAAGTTACCAAGGGAAAAACCATAAAAAAAATATCTCGATATGTTGTGAATTGTTGCGCTTTTCAAGTGACAAGTATGTTAAACCGGATTCCGCCGGGCGAAGCCATCTTGGTTCTCAGCCGTCATTCGAGTTTGCATTTCAGAATATTTCTCGCATTCCTCGCATTGATTTACGCCGCGTAGCAATATGGCGGGATCTCTGTCACAAGTCACAAACTCACAATAACGAAATGAAGACATCACGGCGTAGGACTTTGTGTCCCGAGGTATGCGAGGAGAAATGAAGTTTGGAAATTATGTTTTGGCGGCAAGGCGCTCTCGTTTGACAGCTCCGCCGCGGAAAGCAATCTCAAGTGTCAAATTTGCCGCTCTTTTTAGATGGCAGACAGTGAATCGAATACGTTTTTATGTAGCCATATAAATAATATATTACGGGGTAGGTTCCCAGTATATTACTTATCATTTTTTTAAATCGTATTTTTGCTGCTGAGCTTATCATCATAATAACCTAATAAAGGTTATAAAACGTGTACGTAGATCCTATAATATACATTATTTAATAAGTTTTTTGGATTGGCTAAACTACATAATTGCGACCGGTCCGGAGTAAAAAAAAATACGTTCCTTTATTTGTTTTTATAATCAAGTCAATAAAATAAAAAAGAGAGCACAGATATGCTTGATTTATTTTTAATAATTTACTGTGTGGGTAGTGTCTGTTTTCAATAAAGAATACAATTCTGCCTGTGAAGTAGAATCAGAACCCAAGACAAGTGTTTTTGACACGATGGCTGCTCTCAAGTAAAACTTTGATTTAAGGAATCGAGTGGAGAAAAGTCCACCTCGTAGGGTATTGTTTGGAGCGTGTGCTTGAGGTCCTGGGTTCGATTCGTAGGAGGTCGACATTAAATATTCGTTTGAGCGGTGGTTTTTTACTGAAATATTTTACTGTCCATGGATTCACACCTGAAGCTTAAGACTGATCACCTTACCTTCGGTGACAGAAGATCGCGATACACAGCATATGCACCAGCGGCGTGGATAAGGGTTAAATAATGATGATGTTCTGATGTGATTTTTTTTGTTGATGCTAATTTCAAAGTTGCTGAATTGCATTGCTTATATCGTAGGCAGACAAGAGAAATTGACCCAGAGACAAAATCAATAATGTTCAGGGGAGCCATTTTAGTGTTTTTCTAGAGTTCAATTGCTTCTCAAAGATCAGATTTTTTCAAGTAGGTGGTTGGTAATTTTACATTTTATGTACGGTACTTTCAACTTTATTGTAAAGTATAAATGTTTTTAAAAAACATTATCACTTTTATAAAAATTTAAAAAATTAAGAACTTAGTCAATTTTACCTGTAAAATTTGTCGATATGAAATGAAATTTTGCAGATATCAGTTTGTTTCGTTCATTGATAACTATAAATGAAGTTTTTGGAATAGTTTATTTCATTAATTCATTTTATAAATATTTTTATAGATTTAAGAGACAGAAATACAAAATAAATTGAAGAGAACAAATAATTATGAAGTTTTACATAATAATTTACAAAATAAATTTTATTAATTATCTTTTGATTAAAAAAAACCGTATCTGTCAAATACAAAACGTATTATAACTTACTAACTACTGACCATTAACTCTAACTAACTCTTCACTGGTGACATCACCTACAAATAAAATTGACTTACTACTTGGTCAATTCTTGGATCTTAAATTTACTAATAAAAGTGACTATGTGTGTTGGTCAGTTTTACTTGTCAAAAATCAGTTAACTTCTAACAAATGGTCACATATTTTAAAAACTAAATTCTTTCTGGAGTGTCGGATCGACTTGACATTTTTATCAGTCAAGCATCATGCTAATACGATGTCAAAAAGTAAATAATCTCAATTTCGTCATTTTTGCAAATGGTCACTTTTACTTGTATAACAACGATATAGTTTTTGAGAGTATGTATACCTAGGTACCTTAAAAAGTTAGTTTAGAGCCGGATTGTGCTTATCTATTGTATCAAAATCATAAAATAAAATATTAATTTACCAATAAAAAAAGTGAACGCATATTTTTGTTTGAAAATTACAAACCAATTTAAAAAAAATGTATGACGGCGCTGTTTTGTCTCTGATACTATCTATCGAATTTTCTATGGTGCGATAAGGCGCGAAAACGGCGGCGCTCCCGCCAAAGTTGAGATTGGAACAAAACAAAATAATAATTATAGTACCTACCGATGTAAGACATTCCCGGCCGTGATGGCAATCAGCGCCAACTTGACCGTTACGTGCAAATGGCGCGGCTCCCGCTTCGGTGGCCGCCATTTGTCACGGCTCCGTTCTTTTGTTTTTTTCTTCTGCTGGAAGGAAAAGATCGCCAGAAACGTCACAACAGTCTAAAATCAAGTATCATCTGTTATGTTTGTATCTGATTAAGATAAATGCACTCAATTAACACAGTAATTATAAGAAGTTATGCCTTGAATTTTTATTTCGACAGTTGACAGATGGAGAAAAACTCGAACAATAAATAAAATTACCTGTTTATTTTAAACGTAAATTTTCTTGCGGTTGGTGGATGTGTGACCTATTTTTAATTATTTAAATATACATATAAATAGAGATTGGCTAGTGAACGCTTTCACTTTGCATACGGTGTAAATTGACAATTTTATCTACATTCAAAGATTTGTAGGTAGTATATTTTTTATTATTTCAACCTTACTCTGTCACAGCCGGGTATGTTAGGAATATCCTCGAGCCTTTTTTATTTATTTATTTATTTTAAAGAAACAAAAAGTCGACAATGAAATAGTAACATAAAAAAATACAGTTTAAAACAGACCAGCAAAGTTTCTAAATAAGAATCATACATATTATTAAATTGTGTTACAACAAAAGGGTGGGTTTATGTGTATTTGCATGAAAGTAAGTGTAGATGTGTGTTTATGTGTATTAGTGTAGGAGTAAGTGTTCAGGTGTGTGTAAGTGTGAGCATCATTAAATAGTAAGTGGGATCGTATCGCAGCCGGAAATAAGGACTCTTAATTTATTTTTAAATAAATTAAGGAGCATGTAAAATATATCAATAATAGAAAAAAAAGCATTATAGTTAGAGCAAGAACGATAGAGGAAAGAGTGTTGTGCATATTTAGTGCTACAGACTGGCAGATGGAATAAATACTTATTTCTTGTCTCGCGAAAGGGGACATTAGTAGGTTAAAAGAGTCTACTTTATTATTTAATAATTTATATAAATAGTGTAGTTCAGATCTAGCGCGTATATTTTCAAGGGTAAAAAATCCATTTGGTTTAGCAGATTGGCTGTAAGTGCAAAGCGTTTTATTGTTTTAAAAATCTAGGTATTAAAAAAAAAACAACTATGAATTATGAACAACTTCAGTCTTCGCTGATGTGATTTTTATACTCTCTCTTTCTAACCCAATTCAGAATGATTTTTATTGAGTTACGTAATAAAATAAAGGCATTTTAATCGCAGCGTGGCATCACACGGCATTTTCTATTGTTTTTTCTGCTCTTCCGGACCGGCGCGTGCGCTGTAAAAAGAGTTTGAAAAACAATGAAAAACTAGAGATGACAAGGAGACAATCGCGCGAAGCGGATATTTCATTACTGGACTGTAAAATTGTACGCACGACTTCATATTGAAGTTACGGATATAAGCAGACGTGTTTTTATCTCGGTATTTTCGTAATCTGTCGTCTCAGCTGCTTAGGGTAAAAAGGCATAGCTTATAGACACTTATGCGAGATTCAACAAAATGAAAACGATACCTAGATTTTAATTTGTGACTTATTTATTTGGAAGGAACACAGCAACTCCAAGGAAAACTGCATTTACTTTTCTAAAGCTTATAATAAGAAATATCACATACTACGAATACAGATAAAAATGTATGAAAAGGATTTAGAATAATTAATTGTAATTTCAAAATCGACATGGATATTATGGAGATTGATTTTGATGCCTAAAATCCCCTGACTCTGTCAAACCAAGTCATCGAAAGGGTCGAGAGTTTCAAATACCCGAAAATGTTATGGAAAATGGCAGCTTTCCGCTTTTCGACATGTGCGTCGTCAAATATTTGTTGGGTTTGTCGTTCTTAGTAATATATTCATAAACATTCGCTCATGCCAGACGAACGAATTTTTTTATAATTTTATAAACCAACAGTTGATATTTAGGTATTATGTGTTTGTTCTTTAGATCACCTTGTTAAAGCGTTTAATATAACATGTTTAATATCAAAAATTATGTAAAAACCTTAAGAATATACGGTGTTCCCCAAGGACTAAGTCCAACACCCTTCTTAAATAATTTTCTAAAAAATATACATTATTAACCGTTTTATAATTATTTTGCATTTTTAAAAATCATTAGTTAATTTCTTTTAACTTACAGATGGTTGCATCTAAATTATGATTTATTGTGCATATTTTATTTTATTTGCTTAGCGTCCGCCCAAATTACAAAAACGTCTCTAATTGCTTCGTTTTCTCTGCGTTAGCAACTTTCATGTTATTTGAATCAAAATCTTCAACGTGATGCTGGAGTTAAGGTTGGTAATTTGTCGCTACGTCTCTCACGTACTGATTCGGTAACCGAAAACAATTTAATGTGCCGAAAAATTCCAATTTCATCAGTCTCTACTATAGCTTCATCGTCCATCATAGGTTTATTTGTCTATTTCAAACATTGCGTTGTTTTATGGGTCGATTATTTTGTCTTATATTTCGTTTCGATTTATTTCGGTCATTTGCGGCTATTGCAAATCAATCAAGCACATTTTTATTATGTTTAAGTTTTTACAGTTGAAAATTGTACACATGTTGAATAAATAAACGTGCCACCTACATATTTATAAAATATGTTGGTACATTCATATAACGCAAAAAATTCAATTTGTTTTAGAAACACTTATAATAATAAACTAATATGTATAAAAATGATTTCAAAATTAAATGCACTAAATGTTATTTGGGTGCATAATATTTTATTGTTAGATGAGATATTTGTATAAAAATAGTCATGAAACATGATATTATCAAGTTATAAAAAAATATTGCGACCGGGTTATGGTTTTGTAGCTGGTGTTGTGGACTCACAGATCAAAACGGAAATACATATTTTAATAAAAAAAGCATGTAAATTAATAAAAATACGTATAGGTATATGTATGTACTCTGTATCCAGGTGAATAAAGAATACCCACAGTCATGTGTGTATAATAGAACCAGTCCCCTGAACGAGTGCTTTCGACTCAATGGCTGCTCTCAACTAAAAATCCCGGCAAAGGCAAATTGAGTGGAGATAAGTCTACCTGGTTTAAGGGTTGACGTGTTCGCCTACCATTCTTAAAGTCCTGGGTTCTGATTCTTGGTAGGGTGGATGTGAAGTATTGATTTAAAATATTTTTTAAACTGCAGTATTTCATTGTTCTTTGACTGACACCCGAAGCGTAAGACGGATCATCGTACCTCAATTTAACAAATATGGGCGTTTGCAACACTTGACATTTGCAACACCAGGTGGCAGGCCTGTCAACGCAGCAACGCAACACGGCACCAACAACTAAAAATCAAAATTCAGACTCTCTTCGCGCGGCGCTGATTTCGGTTGTTTTGACACGACTTTGTAAACGACTTTCGATATTTTACGTAAATTAAATTCATATATCACGGTTAGGTTCAAACAGTTTAGTCAGCATCCATTTTATTGTATTTTTCTTTTGTCAAAGCCAATTTAGTTTTAATAATATCCACATAAATCCGAGTATGTACCCTTGTAAAATCTTTAATTTATACACGCTTATTCTCATACGACAAAACTTTTGGGTTTTCCATATAATCATTATTTACACAAAAATACTTCCACTACAGCCCTATGCACTACTGAGACTGGAAAGGAGAAAGATGATGGAATAGATATGTAAATCAATTTTATATCTATGGAATTTCAAAATCAATGGAACGCGAAATATTAGTCATTTGATTTGCCGCCTTTCTCACAGTCAAAAGCGTAAAATTATTCCATGCATGCTAATTTATTTATTTTTTTACTATCTGCCGACCATTAAATCTAAGCGTGATCACCAAAACATCGTAACCTACAAAAACAGTATTTTACTGGAAAGGATTTTTTCCTCTCAATTCACAAGGAAAACACTTTATTGGCATCAATAAAATAATTATTCGAAGCAAAACTTGGTCCTCAAGGTATTACATATTCCTTAATAATTAAAAAGAAAATATATTCTCCCGTAAAATATTTCTTCTGTCGCGTCGGTAACAATGTTTTGGCGATATTGGCTCGAAATGCAATATACTTTGCATTTTATTCTTACGCCGCGCCGACAGAAAACAAAAAATAGTCCTGTAACGTATAAAGCCATTTGCTAACAAGACGCCATCGCAATTCGAATGAAAAAAATATTACCGCGTAAACGGACAAACGCAGTGACGTTACAAGTGGAAAATCGCAAATGACCACTAAATAAAGATTTTTATCAACACATTTTATGCATAGTATAATCAATAATCATGGCTATGATTTTTTAAATTTTTGTAGTTTTGAAATTACACCGCCCCGTGACGTCACGAGTTCAAGTCGGTGAGATTTCCTGACCTTTAAAAAGTGAACCCCGTACCCTTTCAAAGCTCGCTAAACATGGCTACCCGGAAGCCGGAAATCAATCATATTTGATTTATTGATTATTCTAAACACGTGTTGTAGTTCATTTATATCAATTTTATCATAAATTTTCGAGAAACTTAGCGGTACAATTAAATTACAATTTTGTCATTACAATTGAATTACGGCGTGTAAGAAAACTTTTTTTCTATCCAATTCGTATTATATCGAATAAACAAAAATGGAATAAAAACAAAATAAATAAATAATAATATAAAATAAAATTACTATGTTTTATGGTATCTTTGTTCTATTTTTAAATATTGTGTACTGAGTATTTTCCCTGAGCGATGCCGCATTTTAATTTATCTGTTTTAAAACATTCTGAATGCGCATAAATAGAAGTTTATTACACGAGTTTGTTGTCTGTGGTTTGTACAAAATCTGCGAGAGTATTAATTTATTACAGATATTGTTAAAAACGTTAAATGTTTACACATATTCAAAGGAAAAACCCTAAAATAAAGGGTGTCTTGTAAGTCAACGATACAAAATTTTTAATTCTCAAAAACTTTAGCCATATTTGTTGTGATAGGGGATGGAATCCGGTTTATTAAACAAAATGCTGTTAGTTAAATTATCTGTTTAAATCACGTCTGAAAATACATTTACCATTTATTCTTCCCTTTTATTTTCTCTTTCTTATTGTAGACTAATAAGAAAATCGCAATAGTTATATTTAATTTTATTTCATCTTTTTACATGCGTTTTACTAAAAGCCAAATAAATAACTAATCTAGAAATAAGATAACCAATGAGGTTCAGTGTTTTTTTATTTATTTATTTAATTTATTTTGAATCTTGAAATAGGGCAGACATAAACATAAACTTACGTGTGCTCGAATAATAACAATGTACGAATGTACATATTTGTACCTCAGAGGCAGACGTTAAACAAGAGTCTAAAGAATCTACTTTCTCTAAGTGATTTCTAAATAATTAATGGCATTAATTTTTATTTTCAGTATCTTAATACATTGGTTCTTTCGTTATGAGACTTACATTTTTTCAAAATCAAGGGATATGATCATAAACTGGATACGAAAATCGAAATGTCATTTCACCAAATTCTGGATTTGTTTCCGTCTGCCTTTGAGGTAGGGGAGGGTGGGGCATGATGGGGCCTTTAAGGTAATACGTCGATAAAACGCGTTTTTTTTTATAAATCCTTTAAAAAAATATATTTCTATAAACTTTGATCTTTAATCTAACAAACGTGTTAAAAAAAATAAAAATATGATTAAAAAACTAGTGAAATAAATCAATTCAAAACAGTCGTAATTATTCCGTCTTGCCCCACTAGTGGGGAAAGATGGGGTACCGCCTACTGCGGTTCGCAACTAGGACAGACAAGGTTGGTGTCTTGTTTTTTTTCGTCTACTCCAGCGCATGAACAGTGTGCCCAGTAAAAACTGTTACTACATTGTGTTCAAGCAATGAGGTAAGATGGGGTACCGATACCCTGTCTTGCCCCTTTTATTATGCTTGTTAACAACGCTTATTGTTTACGAAATACAATTTCTCTGGAAATAATCGATGAACTTGCTGTAAATGACAATACTTTGAGCTTGTAAAGCGACCATCAGCCAATTAAAATCACGATATGCTTCCTTTTATGTCACAAGCAGCAAAACTCGATAAAATAACATAAAATTTGCGAAAAACACGTTTAGTATCGTTGCGTATCGGAGCGTGCACACATGTCCGTTGCAAATGCATCATTGGTGGGGGGTCTAAGAAGAGCATCAAATGGCGTAATGTGCTCGGAGCTACTCGGCAGATTTCGGCTTTTATCGCAGGGCCCCATCTTGCCCCACTACCCCATCATGCCCCACCCTCCCCTATAGGTATTAATTTGTAAGTTGCTTAACCCATATTTCTTAACCTTCTGTTTGAATTTAGATTTTTTTCTTCATAAATATTTTTTCCCCTTTTTATAATATTTTTTACTGCCTTGAATTTTTTGGCTTCCACTTTTTTTTAAATGGGAGTCTGATTTTTGTATTTTCTCTGGTATTATGATCATGTTCATGTTGGCTTTGATATTTTATTTCATTTATTTTATTTGTTAATAGACTGAAGTAAAGAAGACTTTTACTGAGATCGATTTTTATAGTTCTAGCTAGTCAGGGGTAGGTCCATCATGCCTTTCAGTCGTTGACTTATGGCACACCCAATGCTTAGTTTCAAATCTATTTTACAACTCAACTCATTAAAGTGTATTTCTTAGAAGTAATTATTGGAAAATTCTCGAAGAAATGATATTATTTTACCGCATTTTACGGCGCCGAGTCTTAGTTAATGAGGTATTTAGATTTACAGCGTACTTCGTAAATTTTGCATTTTAAAATTATGAACATCGCGATACAAAATAATCAAAAGTATCAATTTTAAACAATAAGAGGTCATACGCCCTGTCTGTGCTTTAACTTTTATATTTCCTTTTAAAAATAAACTTCTGCTGTTTTCCTCCAATAAACAACATGTGTTTTTTTATCATAAATTTATTTATTTATACATCGCACCAGGTTGATCTCTTTTGTCCAAGCGGATGAAGAATACCATTCTGTATGTGAAATAGAACCAGAACCTTGGAGTATTCTGAATCTTCTCTACCCCCAAAAAGTTATTAATTACGATTTTTTGCATGCGTTTACACTTTGCTTCATATGTAAAGGATTCAAAATATTTTTATTTTTTTTCATTTAAATTTTTTTTTGGCACCACAACAGGCCAGGAGGCCCAATTACAGTGGTGAAACATTACATTACAGAACAACCAGGCTTGAGAAAAATCACATTTTTAATTTTTGTGTTCTCACCGGGAACCTTCTCGAACCCGGAACCTTCCGTGCGTGAGTCAAGCGTCTTGACCACTATATCACGGAGGCCGCTGATAATGTAGCATAGGCAATTTTTAAAGTTTATTTGATTATTAATTATTTGTAGGGACCCATTAACCTCTCTGACTTCTCAAGACTAATGTTATATTACGTTTGTTAATTTTTTAAATTTAAAATATCACAACATTTTAGCTGGTTAGAAGAAATCGCTTTTTGGCAATAAGCTCGCCAGTGTACAAATTTATTACATGTTCAAGAAATTAAATTACTAACTTAGACACCGGCGGCTTAATAGAAAACGCGGTGGGTAAGAATTTGGATGAATAGGTATCTGAACATTGTTTTTCTGTCACTTTCTCGCTAATGTCTCGACGATACTGTGGAAAAAAGACAACTGCACGTCGGACTGATCATGCCCTACTGAAATCGACAATTTAGTTTAGTTTAATTTAATCAGCCCCGTGGTAGCGCGTTTGCTTACCACGCAAGAGGTCTCGGCTTCAATTCCTGGCATTGCTGTAATCTGTAGCTAAGTTCGTGATCAATAATCATATAATTGTTTTCCTCTGTATGTGCGACTCAATTACTCTCGAGTTACCACTGATTTTCTCAAATTGAACGGTTTGGGTAGGTAGGAAGAAATATGCCCTCCCTTATGCAAATGTACGTAATCTGAACATGCAAATAAAGAGTTTAAATATATATTTAAGAACCAAAATGTATTTACGAGTAATTCAAATAGATCAAGTCAAAGAAGGAATCGTGTGTAAAAGAAGACATGCATATTTTATAGGCCAAAAAATTTTCAATTCTATTTTTACTAATAATATTTCGTTGATCCCGAACTTTCAAAATTTACCGGCTTTTAAAAAACAAGCACTATCCTGGATTCAAACTAAAGATATGAACTCTTTTTTTCTATAATATATATTGTAGGCCTTTAATAATAAGAAATGTTTTCATGTTTTTTTATATTTTTTATTTCCTTTTTTAATTACTACCAAATAAAAAAGTACCTTAGAATATTTTACAAAATATTTTCTTTTCTCTTTCTTAAATTACACTTGTTCATTTATTATAAGAGTGTTATCAATAAATCCTTAAAACTTCTTGGGTTTATTAAAAGAAGCACAGCTGACTTCAAAAATATCAAAACCCTTAAAACTCTCTTCTGTTCTCTAGTTCGCCCGCACCTAGAGTATTCCTCCGTTATCTGGTCTCCATATTATGATGTTCACGTCAAGAATATTGAATCAGTTCAACATCGATTTTTAAGAAAGATAGGCTGGAGGTTCGGCTTATCCAGAGACCTATATACGTATAATGAGTTAGAAACAACTTTGAATATATCTTCTCTTCAAGACCGTCGAAATAAATCCGACCTCATAGTCCTATTTAAAATTCTCAACTCACTCTTAGATGCGCCTGAACTACTGAGCTTTGTAAAATTAAATATCCCAACTAGAAACCTCAGACAAAACTTACTCTTTCATACCGATAACCATAGAACTAACTATGGTTTTCATTCCCCTATGGCCAGAATTCTTAGGTCTGCCAACAAACATACCAGTCTTGATTTCCTTGATAACAAGTTGTCTTCTTTCAAACGATCACTGAATCAAATTCAATTATAAACACCTCTCTCCCGCTTCCACTCCCACAAAGTCTACTATAAGCCATTGAGTCTTTCTAATTTTGTTATAATAATTTTCTATGTATAAATGTGTCCATAAAAATGCCCATTGGGCGTATATATAAATAGATAAATAAATAAGAGCAAAAATTAATAAATATTTCTTGTATACCCACGAACAGGCCTTTGTGGGATTTTTTGTTTACTATTTTTACTATTAATATGTATTTCATTGCTATGTAATTTTACTATATTTTTTTTGAATACTCTATTTTACCTCTTATGTATATTTTACAAAAACAAATAAAAAAAAATAAATAAAAAAATAGATGGCTATGTTTATTTTAACATTTTTTACATTCAAATTCCATTGTTAATTTTTCTCACATTATGTATGCCTTGAAATATGTATAATTATATATAATCATGTATAATTTGTAATGTAATATATATATTTTTTCTTTGGTATGCGTATTTTTTAAAACGTTTTCTCATAGCTCCCCCCGGTACCTAAATGTTTAAAAAAATATATGTTTAATGGTTCACCAGTCCGTCGCGCCCTCTCTTTGCTGCCTTCGACCTTCTAAGTGTCTGTAAATAATAATTATTGTCGCCGATTATTGTCGACTTATGTCCGACGACGCGGCGTCCTTTGTCGCCACTTTCAGGTAGGCGGGCGACAAAATAAAAACTGTCGTCAAGTCGAAGTTACGCGACTTTTCTGTACGTACCGTGAACAACTATGAAAATTTCTAAGGGTTCGTAAAGACAATAAATAACTGAAAACCATAAAAATTATTTTTAAAGTACCCAAAGAGTGAAGTCGAAAAGTATCAATTACGAATTCAGTGCGTTGGTTGCGTACAGGTATACTAATGTGTCCTATAGCGCGTATTTAGACAACAACAAGAATAACAAATCATCATGCCGCTGCCCCATAAGGGAAGGCAGAAAGGATAGAACGCCATTTCACTCCATCTTCTCATGCACGCGCGCCGATTATTCCGACTTTTGACATGTCCACCTTCAAGCATTTGTTGGATTCGGTCATGTCATGTCTTTCTCGGTCTTCCTCTATTTCTGCATCCATCAACATTCTTACTGTAAATATTCTTAGCCGTTTTTTTGCTGTCCATTCGCTCTACATGTCCAAACCAGCGCAGAGCTCCTTTCTTGATTTTGTCGATAATGCTTATCTCAGCCTAACAAAATGTTAGGATCTCAACATTCGTGCATCTATCGTACATAGTTTTATCACAGATTCGCCTGAGAGATCGCATTTCAACAGCATTCAGCCTACTTTCATCCTTGTTTTTCCAAGTCCATACTTTGCTCCCATACATCAGGGTCGGGACCAGGGCTCCATTGTGAACGGCTAATTTTGCCTCCGACTGCTAATTTTGCCTCCGACAAACATTTATTTGTCAAGGTTGATTTAAGTGCACCGTTCACTTTGTTCCTGGCACTCACCCTCCTTTCAATATCTTTCTCAGTCGTCCCATCCCTAGTAAACATACTTCTCAGATACACAAATTCCTCGACTTGTTTTAGTATAACTCCATTCACAAAGATTTTACATTTAGTTATACTTTCATTTCTTTCAAAAACCTTCACATTCGATTTATCGACATTCATCAGCAAATCGCTTCCCTCGCATGCATTGTAGACTTTTGTTACCAAGAATTGCAGTTTCTCTTTGGTGTTAGTAAGAAACACGGCATCATCAGCATACAAAAGACAATTGACATTTGAATCACCCGCTTTTGCTCCCATTCTTAAGCGCTTCAGTTTTTTCATGCAGTTATCGATATACACATTGAACAGCCATTGTGACATCACACATCCCTGCTTGACTCCTTTATGATTTAGATACTAAATAAACCCTTACAGACAGTTTATAACATATATGAGTTCATTGAATAAAGATATATAAAGTATGATCAAAACAACATTAGTTTTATGTTGCAAACAGCGTAATATAAGAAAAATATACCAGGTTATATTAATCATCTCAGAGAGACAAGAGACGAGACTCTATTGCCCGGTCGGTAAGTTTCATCTTCTCTTTGCTGTAGGAATACATCGACCGAGCTGATGCCAGTGTTGATTCTGTAATTTCTCACAGCAAATAAAGTGTTAGTACGAGTGGCGCGATTTTTTGTAGACCGGCCGGAAGTCTAGACATTTATAAGGCTCAGCCAGTGACAGGTCATAAGCCCTGTAAATGTCTAAACTTCCATATTCCGTTCTCAAAAATGTTTTCTCTTTCTGTTGCAACAAATTTAGATCTAAATAACTCCCTTGGGAAAAAATCCAGGCTGTCTATAAGCATGTGGACATATTCAATATATTGTTGATTAAACTAACTGGTATAAAAAGTATGAAAATCAAAAAATTATTTTCACTCGCCTAGTACAAGTTCAGTGATTTTTAAATATTTTATTTATTTGTAAATAGACTATTAAACTAAGCCAAATTTAAAAAAAATATGTATCGTATTATCAGCGCTAGGATTTTAAAAAGTTTTGTGTAGCTGAAATTATTCCGCTTGTGACGTATCAAGTTCTCTTCCGCTTTTTCTCGGTCAGTTCTGCCGATTGGTCCGTTGACGGTAAGTAAACCGGATATCTTCCACAACTTTTTTTGGTTGATTCATAAACTAGTGACGTTGTTCAAAGTAGTTCATTTTTTATTAAAATATTTTCAAATATTTTTTTTGTACATTTTCAAGAAACTTTGCCGTACAATTTAATGCCTTAATTTTTACCGCGCGTAAAAACATTTTTTACATCCAATTTCCCGTAGGGCTGAAGTTCCTCGTTGGTTTAGCTGGATGAATCTCACCCGCATGATAAAGGTTTCAGCTATTTTATTTACTTAACTATTTTATTTGTTTATTGCACATAATTTGAGACATAAGTCCCAACTCCATGGGACTAAAAGTCCTGTGTTGATATGGGACGAGCAATTAGTTAACACAGACACATGAGTATATCATCACAAATATAGGGTCAGAAAAAAATATGAGAATGATTAGATCTTCCATCTGTTCACGAAAGTCAACAGATGAAATAGTTGAGGAAATGTGGATGTTTAAACATGGCATTGTGTAAAGTGGCCACTAAAACCAGCCAATGACAGGTCATACGCGCTATAATGTCTAGACTTCCATCTCAAAAATGTTTACCGTCTCTGTCGCAACATTTAAACAAAATGTTTATTTAATATTTTAGTCTCCTATTTTAACTCTCAATACTTTCTCCAGGTGATAATCGCGAAAGCTTTGGAAATAAAAGCACACATTAACATGAGAAGCTATTTTATGCGTATATGTAAATATTTATTAACACGTTTTTGAGCATACTTTACGGTATTTTTATGGGGCTGGTGGTCGTTATTTGTCCTTTCTTATTGTGGATACTGACAACAAAGTGCATTCGCTTTTTATTGATGGCTTTATTATAATATTAATCGTAGGATTAATATTTCTACAGACACTAAACGGCTTCGCCCCGGTTCATAATGTTTTTTTTACTTTCGATACCTATGTTAGCTCGTACTTATCAACCCACAGAGAAAAGTATAAAATAAACGTTATTTGAATTTACAACAATTTGAGTTTGTCCAAATTTTGATTTGATTGACTGGATTTCACCCCCATTAAAATTGTAGGATTTAAATGCTTCCGGATGCATTGGGAGCTTTCCTACCCCGTTGGAGGTTGACATAAAAGAATGATGTAGTGTAGAACATAACATCTTAAAAATTAATATAAATGGTTAATAACATTACGATTTCATCTCAAAATTTCTCAAAAACACATTTTTTCAAATTAATTTAAAACATTTCAATGCTTTCTTTTACGCAATGAGTTATACAATGAGTTTTGAGACTCTGTTTTTCTCCTTATTGGTAATCTTATCATTTTTTTTATCCCTAGTTTCATATGTACGACATTTTTGGTTAAATTTGATTATATATTTTTTTAAATTTATCTCCTCATTATTTAATGTATAAAAATTGCCACATTAAAATGTTTTGAGATACATTATAATGCAAAACATTGTTGAATTAACTCACTGGTAAAATAAGAAGCATAAAAATTTGTAAATTGTTGTGACTTTACATTCCATGGAACAAAAATAATCTAAAGTCTGTTCATTATTACAAGAATTTCCAAATAAGCAAACCAGCCGCGTGATACCCGACGGAGAATAACCTATTTCACACATACCATATTAATCTAAACGGCACCGTAAAATTACGGTGGATTAACATTTATTTAATTCGTTAGTTCCTATTTAAATTTGATAATATTTGTATTTTTAATTTTTTTAAATAAAACTTCACAGTGAATGATCCAATAAAAACGCCTCGGTTAATTTTAAAAAAAAAAGCGTTCTAATAATTCACCTAAATATTAACATTTTGGTAATCATTTTCAACGAGTTGTAAATAACTCACTATTAGAAAATGGAAGTCAAGTTGGGTCAGAGTGGGGTTCGAACTTCGGACCTCTGATCCGTGAGTCCGCAACATTAGCCACGGGACCACAACCGATTCAAATAATATAGTAAAACTTAAAAGAGATTTCAATGATAATTTTGTCAAAATCATAATTTAAATTTAGCGAGTACTCGGGTAAAAATCCTGCAAAAGGAAATCGACTGGAGATTAGTCTGTCTCATGTTGTACTGGTTATTGCGTTTGCCAGACATTAAATAAGTAAATAATTGTAAAACAATGAATATCAGTATTGTGTTTTATCATGCCGTGTAGATTTTAGCCGTGGTGTGAAATTGGCCAATCATGCAATACCGAGCAGTGGGCTCGTGGTTTGCGCGTGCGCAGCGGTCCAGTCTCCGTGAATGTACGGTAGTAACGTTGCAATTGAAGTGCCGAAGTGGTGCCCTGTACACCACTTGTGAATATGGAGGAAATGATGAAATAAATTATGACGTTTTTTAAAACTATTTTCTCGCAGAATATGAAACCGAAAACGTCCCTATGGTATCGGTTCGGTTTATTGTGTATGTAATCCACGTTTTATGGTAGCTATAATAACCTCTATGCAGGCCTGTTATTAACACCTTCACGGTCCTTGATGATGGCCACCAAATCAAAGGGTCAAAATTTATAATAATATCTGTAATAATATTAATCGGTTATATAAAGCTTTTTAAATTCAGCTTAAGGGGGGTTACATTATTTTTTAGTACTTACCTTCCAACTTTAATAACTAAAGTAAAAAATTAAGGAATTTTGATAAATAGGTGTTCAATTATAGGTTACCGGTGAAGATACTTTAAATGTTCATGCAAATATACTCATTTTAATAAAATAAATAATACAACTTTGTTTTTAACCACTATTTTTTTTCCACCGACCGGTTTTAAAGCAAACAAGCTTCTTCGTCAAGGTTTACGTAACTAGTGCATTAATTTAAGGATAAATTAAAGAAAAGCTTCTTGACATAATTAACATTAACTGTATTTTGAAAATAGAGATGTAAATATGTTTAATATGTGCCTGTGTTTATAAATTTATAAATTTTGTGTTTTTATTTAATATTTTTTAGTGTAATATTTTCTTTATTTTTAAAAATGTTTTTTTATATTTATTTTATTATTTTGTTTTTAATTTTTTGTTTCTTTTTTATGTTATTTTGTAAACTTGCCAAACACAAGAGCCCGACTCTTTTTTGGCAAGTTCAACCTTAAGTGTTCCATTTTTTAAATGAAAGTATTGTTTATTTATGCTAATAAAGGTTTTTATTTAAAAAAAAAAATCCTATTTTATTTTTATCATGTTAACTAAATACTACACGTGGACTCAATAAATCAAGTCTTTTTTTCCTAACAAGGGTGGTAATTTGATATCAATATTTTCTAAACTAGACAGGAGAGGACTAAAAAAAATATTGTTTATTTGGTTATTAATTCAAAGTTCTTTGATTTATTTTGTTATAATGAAAAACTACAAATTTATTGATTCAAATATAAACTTTATTATCATTTTCGTTTACGAATATCGATTTTTCTTTACAGACAGTCGAAGATAACTTGATAACAAAGTTATCTTCGACTGTCTAAAAAGAAAAATCGACTTTTGTGTACGAAAATGAGTATACTTGCATGCACATTTAAAGTATCTTCATCGGTAACCTATAATTGAACATGTTTAAAAGAAAAAAATGTATGCATATTCTGCTTTTCAAACAGAAAACTTAATTTGAATTTGTAGATAAATGTTAACTTCCCATTGTAATCGGGGCCCAGGGTCTGTATTCTATGGGAAGTTAAAATGTATCTTCAATTTTATCTACAAAGTAAAATTAAGTTTTCAGTATGAAGAACATATTATGTTTAAGACTTTTTTTCTAAACATGTTTAATTACCGATTACCGACGAAGATACATAGAATTTTCTTGCAAATATACTCATTTTCACTCATGTCGATGTAAGATTATACCGTCTCGATATGTACAGATGAAGATAGCGTTCATAATCGCGGCGCAGCGCGCAGGTGCTAGTACGTGGATATTGAAATATTGTATTGTAAAACCACATTTTAAACTAATGCTTCTCATCGGTTTTGCTAAGAATCAAACCTGGGACTTTTAGCATAATAATCAAACCCGCTAATAACTAGATCACGATGCTGACTTGTGTCTACTCGATTTCTCTTCATAGGATTTTTACCTGAGAGTATCTATCATCAAGTCAAAAATGCTCGTCCACGATTTGGTTTTATTTCACACATAGAACTGTATTTTTCATCTCCCCGACGTGGTCAAAAATATTTCATATGTAAGGTACGATAATTTATTATTAATATCTTAAGCATTAACTTTGTGGTCAATCATTTTACTTAATGTTATTAAATATTTGTATAAAACCACTCACCGACTTTTCTATGTCTACCGGTTTTGAGACGTACCCGTCTTTTCGTCAGGACACCAATTCAACCAACATGCAAACCAACATGCAAAACCCACTATACCATCGTTGTTGCATAAAAATATAAAACCAACACGGCATGCATTTTAATAAGCACATGCTCTTTTTAGGACAAACATGCACTGATTAAATTATGAAAAAAATAGTTTTTGTTTGAGAAATAGTTGAAAGAAGTTAGAGGGGATGGAGGGAGGGGGTGAGCTTAATAGGCTTAGGTGAACATTACAGTGGAACATAGTATAAAGGACTATATTGAAAGGTTTTTTGATTATTGATCAAAGGAACATTATTTTTTAAAGCTTTCCTAATGTGAATAAATGCTTGAAATGCGCGAAAAAGTTATTAAAATGTATGGCGTGTTGGTTTTATATTTTTGTGCTACAACTATGGTGGAGGTGTATTGTAGGTTTTGCATGGTGGTTTGCGTGTTGGTTTAATTGGTGTCCTGACGAAGAGACGGGTACGTCTCGAAACCGGTAGACGTAGAAAAGTCGGTAAGTGGTTATTTACAAATATCTAATAACATTTAGTGTAATAATTTCTTAAATCTATGAAGTAAGAAAGACTAGTATCGATATCAATTGATTTACATAAACGCATACGTATTACTAGTTCTACTTTATAGACATAAATAACGCTATTTTCTATTCGTTCGTTGGAAGAAATTTAAATGCAATACGCCTGCCAATGTGCAATTATTATTATACAAAAAGTAAAATCAAAAATCAAAATCTGCTACCAGTAATTTTGACTGCCGGCATTTTGGTTAAGTTACTTTGTGACCACAAAAATGCCATTAAAATCGGTGATGGAAAAGTTAAAAATACTTCACTGGAGGAAGAGCAGACAGATCTGATGTAAAAATTCACTCTGGACAGATAACCCATGGCAATTTCTTCTCAAGAAACCGCATTCAAAAATACTATGCCGCGATCTTGTGTGGAGAAAAGATGAGAATCTTTTCTGATATTCGAATGTTATATTCTATTGCCAGTTCACAAAAAAGAAGATTTCATGTACTGGCCTTTCACATAAACCTAACTCCACCATAAAAAGTAGCAGAAAAACGATTTTGAGAGCGAGTAAAGATGGTATTTTATCAATAATTCTACTGATGTTGAAAACTTTGAACCCAGATATCTCTGCTATTTGTTTTTGTCACATATCACTTTCATCCACTCTTGTCTTCAAATAGGAAAATGTCACATACTACGAATACCGATAAAAATATATGAAATGGATTAAGAATAATAAATTGTATTTTCAAAATCAATGTGGAGAAATATTTTCATATTTTTTTTTTTTTTTTTAAAGACGTCAATAAAAAAACGCGACATGTTTGGCCTTGATAGTTGTGGCATCAAGATTCTTAACAATGTTCGAAACAAATTTGAATGGCCAGGAACAAAAAAACATGAATCGTTACGTATTAGGGGGGTGGCCAATGAAATGACGGTTTTAGCGGAAATACTAAAGAATTTTTTTTTTTTGTGTGTTCTAATAAATAACATTTTTTTAATAAATAGTATTTCATAGACCTATATTACTTTAAACATGTAAAAAAAATGTGATATATCCCTATCGTAGATAACTATGTAACTTTTCATTGTAATATTTTCTTTTATCTTTCTTAGTTACACAAAAATATTATAACTTTCTATTTATTATAGGAGCAAAAATTCATAAATATTTTTTGTATACCCACGAACAGGTCATTCCTTTAGGGATTTTTGGTTTGCTATTTTACTTTTAATATGTATTCCATTGCTATATAATTATCCTTTTTTTTAAATTCTCTGATTTACCTCTTATGTGTATTGTAAAAAAAACAAAAAATTCAAATAAAAAAAATAGTTTAAAATCGGAGCGTTTTGATAATTTGGGTAAAAGTTTTTAAAAAAAAAAAAAACAACCATCTTCCACTAGCATTTTCGACTACCGTCAGATAAAAATCCAGAAAATGAAATCGAGTGAAGATGAACTCGCCTCATAGTGAAACTATGTTATCGCAACAGATTACAAATGATTCGATTATCGGATAACGGGTTATTCGCACCGCAACGCAATGTTTTTCATTACAAAGAACACCGCCCTCACTTTGGTAGTACAAGGCTGTTTATTATCGAAGACGAGGACATGGATGGGTAATGAAAGCCTCGTCTCTTTCTCTCGCAGACCGCAGACATCATTGCGCGGTGTTTGCACCTTCGCCGACCTGCGGTTACGGGTTCGATCCCGCAAATATCGGCTGAGAGTTCTTTTATCTCCGTGCGCCGAGTTCATGAACAATAAACGTTGGATTATCGTACCGACTCCGAAGCGTAAAGGTACATAAGTTAAATGATGTGGTGGATTTCTTACATGCTTTAAATAGTCGAAATGTATCTTCTTCTTATTTTTCCACGTCAGGGCCTCGATTATGATGGGAAGATAAAGACGTCATACCTTCACCTTGACGGTATAGGTATAGATATATCTACATGATTCTGAGATTATGATGGGCATTGGTTTGTATGTTCCTGATAATTACCTAAGACAGCGTCAGCATAGATTGTTTCATATTCCGATGTAAAGGACCAACCAATTGATGGCTATGCCTGTTGGAAGGGCTACCGCTATGCTGAACAACATCGCTCTGGATATTGATCTGTTCCATGTATCCGAAGGGGTTTTCCGGAGCAGGATTCTCCTACTACTTTGACATAAGTCTCTTTCATGTATTTTTTTTCTTTTTTATAATTCAATTCAATTCAATTTATTTATTTTAAATATAACATATACATTACAAAAATATATTCAATACGTACATATTATAAAAAAGGAAAAAAAATACACGAAAGAGACTCATGTCAAAGGAGTCGAAGAATCCTGCTCCGGAAAACCCCTTCGGATACATGGAACAGATCAATATCCAGAGCGATGTTGTTCAACATAGCGGTAGCTCTTCCAACAGGCATAACCATAGGCAGGTTGGTCCTGAATATCGGAATATGAAACAATCTATGCTGACGCTGTCTTAGGTAATTATCAGGAACATACAAACCAATGCTCATCATAATTTCAGAATTATCGATCATACCGCGCAACAATCGATAAAAATGTGTGGTCAAATACACATTCCTTCTAGTCTCTAAACTGTTGAATAATATGTACGTATTGAATATATGTTTTTAATGTATATGTTATTTTTTAAATAAATGAATTGAAATAAAAGATAAATTCTCTCTAGCGATTACAAACATACACCACCGACCCCTAACCTTCAAGTTTTGCGTAGGTAGGCACATCGATATAAAACAAGGGGAAACGTACGTCACAGTACACATATCTACGCACTAAAATGACATGACTTCAGTATGACGTCATAGTTGAAGATAAATCTCTCCCGACCGATTACTAAGATACGCTACCGATCCCCCACCATCAAGTTTTGATGTAAGTACATCGGTTTGTATCGACGGATCTAGAACAAAAAAATTGTTCCACCGAGCAATATTTCCTTTAATTACGATTTACTTAAATTTTTAATCGTTTTGAGGTTGGCACTTTAGAGAAAAATAAGTAAATTTTGAAGTCGAATTGAATTTCCACATTACTGTCAGTTTCCAAAACGAGTGGCTAGATGCAAAAAATAATGTCGCTAGATTGTGCCCCTTTAACATATAAGAGTATATAAGCATAAGAAAGTTGCCACTATAAAAAAATAATTAGTTATTATATTTTTTCCGCCCGTTTTACTATCTTCCGGAGTGTACGTATCAATAAGTTAAAGGATCCGGCTTTGTAATCGCTCGGTAGATAAAGACAGACGATCGTTAAGCATACTGTCTTGATAATTGTCAAAAGTTTTGTAAAAATCATGTTTAAGCGAGCATTTTTTGCTTGTACGACTCATTAAAGTTTATAATCGCTTTGAAGTGAACACTTTTTATATCAGAAGCCTATTTAAAATATAAATGAGAACTATTTTAAATGTTGATGACGTAAGGAACGCGGACTAAATTGTTGCGGTTTGATTTGAGTCTACTGAACGCTTCATCTTATTTTTACAATATAAAAAACAAAAAAAATATTTGACAATTATTACAACTTAAGTATAAATAAAATATAATTATTAAAAATAAAATAAAGCGTTCATTAGACTCGAATCAGTGTCTGATTTTTATATTTTTATATTAACGTATTTGTATATTCTCACATGTAAAAATATATACAAAAGGGATATTGTTGAGTGTCCTCTGCACCCCAGAGAGGTCACATAATTTTTAATATTAATCATTGTTTACAATGAAAAAAATGAATAAATAAATAATTATTAAAATTAGGAAATGCTTTAATTAGCACTGAAACTGATTTAAGCTTATATATTGTTTTTGTAAATACAATCCAATTTATGGAAAGTAAGTGATTATAATATTTAATTTTTTAGTTATTTTTCATAATAATAGTATTTTAATAATAATATTTGGCTGATTTATGTAGCGCCATTTTTGTAAAAAATCACCTCAAGGGCGCTTTACAATTGTATACCTATACTTATATTCTAACTAAACTAAAGTGATATACGAGTATTACATTTCCAGATTTAAAATTGAGGGTATGATAGTCTAAAGAAGTGGGATTTTAGTTGGAAACTGAACTGCCTGGGACTGTCGATGATTCGTAAATTTGAAGGCAATTGGTTCGAGGCAGAGGGGCCGGCGGCGGCAACAGCACGATCTCTAAATCTAGTGTTTGAGGAGCGCCGAGCTTCCTGAATCAAATGCTGACCTAAGAGTAGATTTTCTTTGTGACATGTATTTTCCCTAATACAAAGGTCCGATAGTTATTTTGAAGCCATTTCATGAAGGGATTTGAATACTGTCCAGCAAAGCTTGTATTTTATTATCTCTGGGCTAACCAGTGCAAATCTCGAAGATGTTGTGAGATGTGAGAATATTTTTTTGCTCCCGTAATAAGCCTCGCTGCTGCATTGAAAAGAGATTGAAGTTTATTTTTTTGATATTTTGGGATATTTGCGTATATTCCATTACAGTAATCTAGACGCGAAACGACGAGCATTTACAAGAGCTTTAGTTGCATCCATAGGAATATTTCTCCGCACGGATTTGATCTGTGGAGATGGAAGAAACCAGCACTTACCGTTTTATTGACCTGAGAAGTATATTTATTATGGCATTGGTATAGACTCGATGTCCAAAGTTAATAAATTCTTTAACGTTTTATGCTAATTTAATTCTTGAAGATTGACACTACAATAATCGAAAATAATTTACTGTCGCTAACGTGTCAAAGTTAAAATAAAAATATCATAAAGGCTTCAAAATTTACAAAGTATAAGCATCGTATCATAAGACGCTTCTTTTTACAATAATTTTGCCGTTTTAGACAACTATAAAAATACCATATAAAATCGTAAAAGGCCATAAATTTAACTTTGTGTCAAGTTCCCAACATTAAAACAAAAATAATGCACCCCGCGAGTTCAAAGCAGCCGAATTATAGACAGGCCCTAATAAATTGGTATTATTGTTACATTACGTATTTTTTGTTTTGTTGCCTATTCTTCTATCTGTAAATTAACGCATTTCGGACTACGCACGATAAAGGTCGGCCTTTTTGTGTTGGGGCCACCGCTGTTTTATGTTGTAATAATTGCGGGGAATAAAAAAAGAGATGAAAGCAACAAAAATGTAAAATCGCGTCTTATAAAATGCGGCGCTGCATAAAAATGTATGTATAGTTTTTACTAATTAATAAAGTGACAGAATGGTACATATTTTATAAAAATTTTTTTTTTTTAACTTTTTGTACATAATGTTATTTATAAATTGGCGGGCTTATTGCCAAATGGCAATTTATTCCAACTAACCAATAAAATAATACATATTACAACAGAGATGATATTACAACATTTAAGAGAGGGTAATTTAGAAGTCTAGGCATCTACAGGGCTTATGACCTGTCAATGGCTGGTTTAAGTGGCCACTTTACACACTGTGTAACATTCACCATTCTGCCTTTGGTGAATGTTACACAGTGTGTAAAGTGTAAAGTGGCTCTGAAAATTTTAGTAATTGTATAATGAAGTGTTCTTTGGCCATACTCGTTAACAAACCTCGGTACTGACAAGCCTTCACGTTGTGCTAGCCTTGTATTATGTGTATGTATACACCTTTTCTGGCATATACATACACATCTTATTCAAAATACTATTGAATTGAAAAGTAGTCAATCTCACTGACACCTTTTATCGATATTTTTACGATGTTGTCAGCATATAAATAGTTTTTGTTATCAAATGAAATTTCGCCCTCAAATGTTTTTTCCGACAATAGGTAATAATGCTAAACTAGGGTATTTTTTGTTCTACACAGTGGGTGAGTGGCAAAAAGGGGCCCTGGGACCCCCGGAGTTAAGGGCCACCTTTCGATTCCCTGAGGGATTCCTGCCTAGTTTTGCCGACATACCGAGAATTGGTAGAAAGGGACTAATGAGGAAGATCAGTGGGTTTTTTTAATGTTTCAAATCGTTAATAATATACATACTATTAAATAAGCCTTTTATGTATAGTATTATCGGCATGGAATGCTCTCTGAAAGTGAAGTGATGTTTCGGAAAAAACTTAAAACCCACTTGTTCTCTAAATCATTTGAATAAATCCATAGCATGTGACAACAAAATAAATTGTTTTAATTAAATTACAAATTTAAAAGCTTCAATTAAATTAATTTAACAATAGAATCACTATGTATTTTATTACGAAAATGGCGCTATATAAGTTATCCATAAATATTAATAATAATAAACGCTATACTTATTTTAAGTTCTGTTTTTTTTTTTACCAAGACATCTTAATAGGTAAACCATAGAATTAAGAATAGTCCAGAAGGAGCATAGAATCATATTTTAATAAATCGAATTGTGTTAAAAAATCCCCCTACTATGCCCCACTTTCACCGCGCGCATTCTCGCAGTCACCGCGTAATGCTGCACGGTGGGAAAAAATATAATCATAACACAAATGTAAGGTAAAAAAAAAAGCAATTTGCTAATATCTCTAAAATTTTATTGTGCACGCGGAAACATTGATTGACACAAGAGAGTAGATAAGTAAAGGGTCATTTAATAAGAGTAATTGAATTGATTAACTTAGAACTTAAAATATAAAACAAATTTTATTTTACATAAAACGGATGATGTTGAATAATATTTTATGTTTTAAAGATAATGTCGGTCAAATGTCCACCACGGCGTTGTTTAATCCGAGGTCCAATTTTCATTAGTTCTCTCATAAGATGAGGAAAGTTGCGTAAACAAATATGCTACCCTGGCAACACTAACTAAATGTCCATTTTGTTTTCTTTGACAATCTGACAGATGGAAAAATAATTCAATTTTTAAGTAATGCATTTACTACTCACACATGCATTTACTACTCACACATGCATTTGCTAATTACACATAAAGTGTGATCTCAACCTGTTTATTTGAGATCTCAGCAGTATTTTTACACTTTAAAACCACACAACACGACATAGTTGAATTCAAATCGGGAGTTGCGTACTGAGCGATGTCTAAAAAGAATCTAATGGGTCAAAACGTAAAACTATTCATTTATGTGTAGTTTAGTCGCCTTCTGTTTTATGCGCGAATGCGGTTTCTGGACTATTATTATTATAATTCTTAATTCTATGAGGTAAACATAACTTTTTTCCAATTTTAAAACTATAAGGGTCTATGAAATACTGTCGCGTAAAAAAAAATATTTTCCAGTACTTAATAGTACCATAAAAAAAAAATTTTAATTGATAGTCGAGACTGATAAACCAGACACAGAAATTAAACAATAAACTACCTGACAAAACTAAAAAAAAAAAATTGAGACAACCTTTACAAAAGATGGCCCAGGGCCCCGAATACAATGAGAAGTTAACAGAATTATCTTAGACTGTTTGTAAATATAAACAGATATTTGTGTATGAGTATATTTGCATGAACCCGGGTTCGATTCCCGGCACGGTTGACATGAAATATTTTTTGAAAATGTGTTTTCACACTAGAATATTTCAGAGTCCCTGGACTGGTACCTGAAGCGTAAGACTGATCATCTTACCTTCATGTAACAAAAATGATCAAGATACGCTGCAATTGGTGTACCAATGCAGTGCCCTATGTACCATTAGACGCGGAAAAATGATGATGAATCCGTAAGGGTTTATAAAGAAAAAAAATCAAATATAAAAAATTGATTCCCGCGGAAATGGTCATTGCATTGGCCGCGTTCCTAAAACGTCACAATTTATGTTAGTTTTCAACTTTGTTCTTAACCATTTAAATCTTTATAGAACATCGTTACGATTCTTGGCGTCGCAATCATCATGGGCAAATATGTCGCGTTTTTCTAGTTTTTTCTAGACATGTCACGATACGTCTTAGGCGGAGTAGTTTAAAAAATTCCAAAATCTTGAAAAATCATGGCGCTGATAAAATGATAGATAATCAGATTTAAAAAAAAATGTCTTTATTTCTTAGTCTTAGGTGGTGTAAATGTCTCGACTTTCACATTCCCTTCTCAAAAGTGTTCTTCATCTCTGTTGTAATAAGATCGATTTCAACAAAAGTTGGGTTCGAGCAACGCTTAATCGAACACGGGACGGTCAATCGAGGCCCAAAGTGCCGACAGTAGAGTATCATTGTACGTGTCGTATCTTGTACCAATAAATTGACCAATAATGACTTGTTGCGGTGACACGAGATATGACATCACAGCCAATAAAAAGACCCCATGCATTTAAATTTTTCAAAAGAACGCGGCGTTCGAAAGGTGTCATCTTGCTTTCAAAAAACAAATTATGTTTGCGGGTAGTCAAACATTGCTAAGTAAGTTAGACGTATCTTCTCTTAATATCAATGGTACCAATATCCAATACGGGAAATCTATAAAAAAATCTAGGAGTACTGAACATCTGTGCTGGCGAGCTCATACTAATGAATTAAAAAATATTTTTCAGTCTACACTCACTTAGAAGGTTGCAAAATATCTTACCCATTAATACTAATGCTCACTGGTACACGCATTACTACTACCCATTCTAGATTACGCTGTTTCCATAACTGATTTAAGCTGCGAGCAACTCGATAAACTTAAACGACTTCAGAATACATGCATAAGGTATATTTTTGATCTTGGGAAATATGACCACATTTCTGATTATCGTAGGCAACTGAAATGGCTCAAAATTAGACAGCGGAGAGACTATCACTCCCTCTCACTTCTGTTTACTTTACTTCATAGTTCTAACGCTCCTATATACCTTCGTGAAAAATTTAACTAATCGCTTCATGATTTACCTCTTCGTTCTAATTCTAAAAGCACTGTCTTAATACCCATCCACAATTCCTCTTTCTTCTCTAACTCGTAAAGTGTCCACGCGGCTCCACTGTGGAATCATCTCCTATCCACTATCAGAGATTTTACTACAGTATCTCTGTTTAAATCACATCTGAAGAAACATCTGCTTTCTCTTCCTGAATCTCTTCTCCTTTCTGCTTTTCTCCTTATTCCCTGTTCCCATGCTCAGCCACGGTAGATTCAAAGGACTAGGACTTACATCATTGGAAGAACGACGGAAGAGAGGGGACTTGATAGGAACTTAGAAGATACCAAATGATTATTATGACTGCTCCCTGCACGAGATGTATCAATTAAACCTCAACACAAATTTACGGTGTCATAACTGGAAGCTCTATCGCCCCCAACTCCACCTCAACCCCAAGAAAAACTTCCTTTTCAGGAGGGTGGTTTCAAACTGGAAAACATTGCAAAGCCTAGTTTCCATTTCGGCCATCCAGTTCAAAAACCATTTGGATGGACGCTTTTTTGAAGGAAAAGGAACTTAACAAAAAGCAGTACACGAGATATAGGCGCATCAGCTAAGTCTACCTGCCTTTAATAAATAATAATAATATAAATAATTCTTACAGCTTCTCATACTCGTACGCCGATTATTCTGAGTTTTTCATGTCCACCTTTAAGAATTTTGTCATGCTGTTCTTTTTTCGTTCTTCCTCGTTTTCTGCATCCACCAGCATTCGCATCGCAAATTCTTTTAGCCGTTCTCTCGCTGTCCATTTGCTCTACATGTCCAAACGAACGCAGCACCCCTTTCTTGATTTTGTCGGTAGTGCGTGTCTCAGTCATGCTATAAAAAACGCCTTAATTAGATACACTGTTAAATGTTAAAAATAGCATAGATATATTGTTTTATTCGAAAATACTAACAAATTTATGAAATACGTAGATAATTAGTTATTTTTCAAGTGCATTTATCATAATTTTAAGTACATAAATGGCTGCCGGCGAGTGGCATAACACGTTCATTATCTTTGTTCTTATCTTAATCTTAATATTTTTTATTAGGTAGAGGTAAGATGATCAGTCGTACGCTTCAGGTGCCAGTGCAGAAACAATGAAATATTCCAATGTAAAAATACCTTTGAAAATAAAATTTTCATGTTGAACGTGTCGGGAGTCGGACCCCGGACCTCTTGCATGGTAGGCAAACGCCCTGACCATTAGACCGCGAGGTGAACAACACACATAAATAAATATGAACCAAGGGAAATGATCAGTATGCGCTGCTAATTTTCGACTAATGAAGTGCCCTTTGCACTGTTATGCGGAGAAAATGATTATAATGACGATAAAAAAAAAAAACATGAATTATTTTAGAATTTATAAAAACATGTTCAAAAAGTTCACACACCGTTTTAAATTAGGTCCTTTTTTTTCGCGATGAACAAAAACCTTTTTGAACGCCTCCTTTTTCAAATTTGGTACGGTTCTTTCTGTGGTAGTTTTAAGAAACCCTGTCAAATTCACCTGGTCTCTATCGCTTAAATTGCTCTAAATAATATAAGCATTTGTTCAAAAAGGCCGAGCATCATTTTAATTTATATTTCAGCAAGGTTGTTGCGGCTTGCGTCTTTCGCTCAGGTGGTTTTATGTTTGGTGTGGCGTTTTTTGGGCGCGGATCGGTGTTCGGCAAAGGTTGTCGTAAAATTGACAAAAGTTTACTGCCATTTTGAAATGCAGTAAATGACGAGCATGGTAGCGATTTGCGAAACCAGGGTCAAAAATCGACTCCTAGCGTAATAAAATCATTTAGAATATTATGGGAACTTGTAAATACTGTCTGTGAAATTAGGAATACAATGAAAGCGTCCACCTCTGTCCAGAAACTGTTTATAAAGCCTTGTGTCTTTTTTCTGTTTCGCATATTCAATATAAATTTATCAAATCTTATCAAGCGAATTTAGACGTGGTTTTTAAAATATTTTTTTAAATAAAGATACATATTACAAAAACAATAATGACTTAAAGCAAAATAGAAAGTGGAAGCTTGTATATTATTAAAGAATACTACAATACATAAACCTAAATTTCACAAAACATCAGGACAACACGCCTAATAGTACTATTTATTTATTTATTCATATTTTTCGCTTACAAACTATAATTAATAATAAAAATAATGTGACCTCACTGGGGTTTCCCGTGTCGAGGACACATAACAATTTAGTTTTTTGAAATTACATTTGAGAATAAACAAAGAAGACTAGCTTAAAAAACAAACATAATTAACAAATATTCAGACAGTTTTAAAAACCAGGTATTTATGTACATCTATATTATTTATATATTACAAAACACACAATGAAAATAACAAAAACCTTACAAAAGCTATACACTTGTGGAGCAGTAGATTCAGTATTGGTATGGGCGAATGAGACAATCCATTTTACTTCTACCTAGCTCCACTATCCATTTTTTAAATAGTCTTTCTAAACATTTTCTCACTACTAATTGCTTTAATAGATAGTGGAAGTAGGTTATAGATTTTAATTGAATAATACTCAAAATCCCTTTGTCCGAAAGTGGTATTAGTTTGTATTTGTTTAAGTTGTCTATGTGTTGAGGATCTAGTGATTATATTATTTGTATGTAATGGATTGTGGGGGTTATGTCTTTCATTTGAGTAAGAGTAGATTTTGAATCTATAAGTGAGTATTGTTTTAGCGTATAATTGTTTTGGTGTCATAAGTTGTGATTTATGGAATATTTCTTCAGTAGATGTCTGTATCGGGACTCTGAGTATTATTTTAATGATGGATTTTTGTGCAACAAATACACTATTTAAAACTGTGTCACTCGCACCACCCCAACCGATTATACAATATAAATCAATGCAATGTCTCACAGCAGTGTCCTGTAGCTCAATCACAAATAACTATCTACATGCTAATAAGCGACGTGATAATAATTTCTCACAATGGTTGTTTATCGTATTCGCGATCACAATGCAACATCCGTGAACACCTAATATTAAATATCAAAATATTTTCGTTTCGCAACGTATAATTTCAAACAGCTCTTCAACTTTACTAAAATCAACAAATAGAAGAATTGAAGAAATATGGATGGTCAAACATAGGCAAAATGGTGAATGTTACACAGTGTGTAAAGTGGCCACTTAAACCACCCAATGACAGGTCATAAGCCCTGTAAATGCCTTGACTTCCATATTCCCTTATTTAAGGTATTCTCCATCCCTGTTGTAATTTGTTAATCTTAATGTCCCCCGAGGGGATGAAATCCAGTCTTTTGTCTACGAACATTTGGACAAACTCAAATATTGTAATTTACAAAATAGTACGAAATTAAAGTCTTGAGGAGTTGCACACATACAACTCGTCAGCAGGTACTTATAAATTGCATCGATGAACACTTAACCTACATTAATAATAATTTTACTTGAAAAACATATATTATCAAAAATCACTAATACAAAAAACTTTTTTCTATTAACCATAATTTGAGCAAACGTCCCGCTCCTGTGTTTAACTCAGTATTTTTTATATTGTTTGGTAACATGTTAAATATTTTAGGTATACTGTATTGCAGTGTCCTTTTGCCATATTTTAACTTGTGTTTAGACTCGGAGTGCGACGCATGCTGACAAATTAATTTGTACCAAAGTAGAGCCCTAACGGATAATTCATTAACAGATTTATACATCAATGATATTGAAATATTGTGGTATAAAAAATAAAGATGACCATATAATAACATACATTTAAAAAATACAATACAAAGAAGGAACATTGTTTAGAAGAATAGTTAATTTTTTTTCATAAAAAAGATGCTATGGATGATAGATATTAAATATAAAAAAACAGATAAACAAATGAAAAACAAACAAAGTACAAATACAGTTAAAAGGTTTAAAGCAGCTAGGTAGGTACATAATATTACAAAACAATATAAACAGAATTTTATTTGATATGGAACATACACATTGATTTTTAAAATTTACAAGACTCACGTTAAAGACATCTGTGAAGACATTTTGACATTGGTGAAGAGATTCATCCGATTAAATTATTTCACATACTAGACAACAGTGGCGAATTTATTTATGGGTAAGCTATAAAAAAATATCATATATTTGTACCTAGATACGAGTAGAAGGTACATAATATAATGTAAGTAATATATACTATAATTTGATATTTTTCTGTGGTTCTGTGTGATACAACAACTCTAATCCATGAAATCAACTCAAACGATGTTCATATTATATAAATATATTATCCATTACTTTAATACATAATTCATTAAAAAATAAATAAAAAATACCACTATGATTTCAGTCGATATTAGGTATTCAATTGAAATGTCAACTGGCCTAATAGTTTTAGTAATTAATATTGCTAAAAACGGCCACGTTTAACGCTGTATGTCCTGCAATATGACGCATGAAAGTAATTATGGTCTTATGTCAAAAGTACCATCTCAACGAAAAATAGTCCTCAAGAAAAAATGTTTGAAATACTGTTTTCTAAATCAAGAATCTTCAAATAATTTGTGTAATCTGCAAGTTTAATCTAGAAGAAAAACCCGCACTGGGGTTAATGCATTCAAAATAAAGTATACTTATTTGTTTGAAAAAATAAGCTGGAATAATTGGCTATTTTCTTGGATCACTGCAGGCGCTGGGCGCGCTTTATTAAAATTTATATTTATACTAGGATAAAAATACAAACGGTGAAAATGATTTAAAATAAATATGAATTATTTATTTGTTTTTCTGTAAATAAAGTTACAATAAAACATTATTATGGTTGGTCAAATATAATGGTAAGCTACGCATAATCGCTTCTACACACGGATCGCCCCTGCTAGACAACGCCTGAAAACAATTTTCCAATTTTTATACTTCTTTTTAGACCAGTTCATTTAGTTACAATATTTTGAGTTTGTCCAAATGTTTGTGGACAAAACATTGGATTCGACCCGCTAGGGAGTTTTTAAAATTAACATATTACAACATAGACGGAGAACGTTTGAGAGAAGGAAATATGGAAGACTAGGCATTAGTACGAACGCTGTCAAATTTCGCAAACATATAATATTCTCCATAAATTTCGAAAAGTGTATCGCAAGTGGTCCAAGTCGAGAGCATTTGATTTATGAACGCCTTGTCCTAAAATATGAAATATCTGTACCGTCAGTCTGTCCGTATGCAATTGATCAACATTAGACCATTTTTTTAAAAACGGCTGAACGCATGAGGTTTCCGTGTATGGGCAGCCCAGGCCGCCAGTGATGCAAGTCACAAGAACAAAAAAAAACACCAAAAAAATAATAATCTATATATATATATTATTTTCCATATTTATTTGACACTTTATATACATATGCAATATATATTTATTATTTATACTTTTACATTGTTTGTATTCTTTTTTTTATAAAGAATAATGTTCCCTCACTGGGGTGTCCCGTGCCGAGTGCGGGCATATTGCCTTAAGGCAATTACTTCCTACCTACCCAAACCGTTCAGTTTGAGAGAATTATAAATACATGGACATATTGAATCTTACAATTTTATACAAAAATTAAAAGCAAAGATTAACAAAAATAAATAAATATATTTTTACAAAATTAACACTATCGAACCCGAGACCTCTTGCACGATAGGCAAACGCGCTGACCATTACACTACGAGGCCGATATTAACACAAATTAACACGATATTTGGACAAAAACCTGACTTGTATATGACTGATTACTTTCTAAAATAATAAAAAAAGCTTTATCAAAATGTATTTTTTTATTTGTGTGGTACCACCGCTCGAGCCCAAGAATAAGTATGTTTGGGGTAATGGACACAAATTCATGTTTTTTAAAAAATGCTTTGAATCAGAAGAGTATTTTATATCAAAAAAATATAGTTCAATGTTACTCGGAGAGATTTTTTTAGTAAAAAATCAAGAAATTCGTTCAACGAAAATACTTAAGTCTAAAGTTACCCAAATATCAACACAACATTGGACCAACCATAAAAACATCACTAACGTTATGTTTTAATGTAATTTTATAAATTTTGTGGTGAAATTTAGTTATATGGAGCATTCAGAACACCAAATAATTCATAAATTTGCAGCTGGCTCAATCCAATAAAAAAATATTAGAAAAAACTTGTTGAAGTAGTCCAATGTTACTCGAAATGACTGTAATAAATGCACAGTTCAATATTCCTTTGCCGCTACAACTCTGAATCCTCCAATTATTAATTCTCATCGCCGGATTTTTTATACGAGATACCCCAGTGTGCTTCGTACAATTCATCATTGTTTTGGGTCTTTGTGCCGCGCTAGGAACGGCAGTAAATAACAAGTCAACGTTCTGTCTTTCTATGGGCACCGGTTTCGGGGCGTTAGGGCTGAGAAATTGTAGACAAACACATTAAAAAACGTATGCATAGATCAAGAAAAAAACACAATGTAAGAGCCATCTCGAATTAACTTGAATCTAATCCAAAGTGCTTCTGAGCTAACGATTAGTTCATCAAAGATCCATAGACGATTTAGATAATAGAAACATTTCATGTACTACTACCATCACGCCCTTTCCCCGTAGGGGTAGGCAGAGAGAATGGACCGCCACCACGTCTATCCTGACATATATTTCTAGCTTCTTCTACATTCATAAATCTTGTCATACATGCCCTTTGGTTCTGCCTGCTTTTGACATGAACAGACTTAAGATTTTGATGTATCTGATCCACCACGTCTTCCTTGTTCGTCTTCGTCTCACGTTACCGTTCATTTTCGCCATATATACTTGTTTTACCATTCTTTCGTCGTCCATTCGTTCTACGTGACCAAACCATTTCAGAGACCCTTTCTTAATCTTATCAATTATACTTGACTTAGATTTACACTCTCGCCTGATTTCATCATTCGTAACCCTGTCATACATTGCATTCCCACACATTCGTCTAAGAGATCGCATTTCAACCGCGTTCACTCGGCTTTCATCCTTCCTCTGCCAGTTCCATGTTTCACTTCTATGCATAAGACTAAAACTCTGTTGTGCACTGCCAGTTTAGCTTTATATATAGATTGACATATTTTTATTAGCAATTACTGTGCTTAGTGCGCCGTTCATTTTGTTGCCCGCATTCACTCTTCTTTCAACATCTTTTTCTACTCTTCTATCTCTTGAAAACATGCTTCCCAGATACACAAATTCTTCTACTTGTTTAAGAAAAGACAAGACAAATTTCTAGTATGTTACATTATATGAATTGAATCGAGTTGTCCCGTGGCTAGTGTTGCGGACTCACGGATCAGAGGTCCGAGGTTCGAACCCCACTCTACCCTAACTTGATTTCCATTTTCTAATACCGAGTTATTTACAACTCGTTGAAAATGGCCAACAAATTGAAATATTTAGATAAATTATAAGAACGCTAATATTTTTTACATTAAAAAAAAAATGTTACAACAGAGAGAAAAATAATTTTTGACAAGGAATATGGAAGTCTAGGCATGTACATGGCTTATGACCTGGCATCAGCTGGTTTTAAAAGGCCACTTTTTTTTCTCGATAAAAGTCAACAGACGGAAGAGTTGGAAGAGGAAATGGAAGAATTTAAGAAACACGGATGTTCAAACATAGGAAAAAATTATGAATGTTACACAGTGTGTAAAGTGGCCACTTAAACTAGCCAATGACAGGTCATAAGCCCTGTAAATGCCTAGACTTACATATTCCCTTCCCTTAAATGTCCCCCATCCCTGTTTTAATTTGTTAATATTATTTAATAGTTTATCGGGACAAAGATGTTTTAACAGTTTATGTTTTTATTCCGACAATGTTTATTTATTTATTTATTCATTCAAAACTACACTAGTTTAAATATTAATTAATTATGAACTTATTAAGGCTTTTTAGGCTATGCCCGTGTCAAGTCACAATAAATAACAATAAAAATATATATAGTAAAATTAGTTAGATCAACTTATAATGACATAGAATAACAATCTAGAAAAAAAGGTAAATGTTAAAAATAATAAAATTCCAAAGAATACAATGTAAAAAAATAATCAGAAATAATTTTTAAAATATTAATTATTCAAATTAAGAATCACACATAATCAAATATACAAAAAAATGGTATCAATAAAATCAACAAAATAACATTTAAATAGTATAGTAGTATTAAAAAATAAATAAAAATAGTATCATTGAAATCAACAGAAAAAGAATGTATATATAAAAACATAATGTAATGTATAAATATTGTAATTACATGTATTTAGTATTTGTATTTTATTGAATAAAGACTCTTATAATATTTATGCTGCCTATCTTCAACTGGGGTAGGAGCTCCAACCCCCGCATCACCACCATAAATTCTACAACTATATTCAAATGACTATTCGCCGACCGCACAGCCTCTTAATGCAATTTCGATTACGGTTTATCAGAGATGCTGTTCCCAGTACAATTGCCTACTAATATTCGTGTCTGGGGAGCTGAGTGCTAACGCACCGCAGTCGGCTCAGCATGGTTCCATATCTGTTAGTCTGTCTGCCACCGACTCCTTGGGTAACTAACTGTATACCTTTTCTGTGTACCTTACCTGAATCGCCACTACCAACGGCAGGCGTTATCAATCGACAAGTCTTTTTCACATCTAGAATTAAAAATTAAAATCGTCGGCTTTGAAAAGTTCCGCAGTCTATTCATTATTAAAAGAATTTCCAAACAAACAATCCAGTTGCCTAATATCGGACGGAAAATAGTCTATTTTACAAACAGGGTGTTCTTTAAACCCTGTCACATCCGAAACCACGATGATCAGTATAAGCAAGAAGACATATTGGCACATTAAAATATTTTTTAGGAACGAATAAAATTTAAAAAAATAAAATATCAAAAAAAGCAAATGGTTGCTTACTTCTGCAGAGGTGAAACGAGGAGAAGGAAGGGGAGAGTCTGACACTGCGCCACGCTCCCCTCACTTCTCCCCTGCAGAAGTAAGCAGTTATTTGTTTTTTAAATATTTATTTTTAAAAAATTTTCTTTTTTCTATATATTTTTTTAAATATGCTTATATGTCTTCTTGCCCATACTGATCATCGTGGTTTTGGATGTGACAGGGTTTAAAGAACATCCTGTATATCATCTTTATCTAAACGGCACGGTAAAATTAGGGCGAATTGACATTTATAAGATTCGTTTGTGCCTCTTTAAATTTTATAATATTTAAGTTTTTCCTTTTTTAAAAAAAAACTCGATAGTGGCTGAATTTAAATAATGATTTTGGTAAAAATATAGATAAAAACGCCCGGTTAATTAATTAAAATTTAAAAAATTAAGTAACATTATACAAATTCAGCGAGTACTCTCTAGAAAAAATGAAAAATCTTCATTGTGACTATAATACTCGTATAAACCTTAAGCTGAGACAACGAATGGTCAAATGTTATAAATGGTCTGTCTGACTGTACGGTGTAGAGGCGTGGACTTTAAAAGGTAATATTATAAACCGCCTTGAAGCATAAAATGTGGATCCACCGTAGAATGTTAAGAATATCTTGGACCGATATGATAACCAACAATGTAGTATTACGTAGAGCCAATACTAATAGAGAACTATTCACCACTGTTAAGCTCCGTAAGATTTCATATTTTGGCCATGTGTTGAGAGGTGATAAATATGCCATACTTCAGCTTGTCACGAAGGGGAAGATCGAGGAACGTAGAGGCGTCGAAAGAAAACAGCTTTCCTGGCTTCGAAACATCCGAGCATGGACCAGGATTAGAACTGTGGAGGAGCTGTTTCGCCCAGCTCAGGATAGGGAAGCTTTCTCCCAAGTGATCGTCAACGTCGGGGGGACCCGACATGATACGTAAAGAAGAAGAGAAATTATAGCACATCGTTTATAGTATATTTAAATTAGAGCCTTATCTTTACATACATAATTCCTCTGTACGTGTGGTGTCACCGTACTCTTCCCAAACGGCTTAACCGATTTACGTGCGGTTTTCAGAGAAATATATATCTTTGCGCTGTGCGTGTTCGTAGATATTAAAATCAACAATCGAATATGTAATAAAGAAGTACGGAGCATACATGTTTTATTCATCGATCTACCAAGGTTGCATTCGAGGAGAATGCATTTACAAAAAAATGGAAATAAGTTAGTTTTTTGTGAATAAAAAAGTTTGTTTTTGAATGTTTACAAACAGCATTTGTTTTTGTGGATCTCAATCAGATTCTTTCCTTAAATTCCTTATAATTTCTACCCATTCATTTCTTTTATTGGATTTTTGGTAACACTAAAATAATAATAAATTCAATACATTTAAAAAAATCGTATTCCTAAACAAGTACACCCCTCTGTTGGTTGAAGGACCGGAGTTTGACGTTTGCAAAAAGAATGCCATATTTGAAAAAATATTTACTTTATGTTTTGGAATACAACCATAAACAAGTACCTAGGTACCTACTGAAATTCAATATTTAAATATTTACAATTTTTAGTTTTGGAATTTAATCACAAACAAGAACCTGGGTACCTACTTATCAATGAATAGTCTTTTGCCAACGTTCGGGCAGGACAACGTCTGTCGTGTCCGCTAGTGTTGTATTGATACGTATATTTTATCTTGTAATAAACTCTGTAATAACCATTTGGAAATCTTTCATTTATTATTTTGCCTGGAGAATCTGAGAGTGCTTTGTTAAAGACTGAGTCGGTTGGTGAAAACTCTTTGCGGAAGGGAACATGGAAGATCTCCAAAGCGACTTTTCTTGAATGATATGTAAGAGAATGACGTGTAATTTTGTATAAAAAATTGAATAACATAATTCAAAAATAAGTGTTAAATACTTCTGGACACCGCCCGAGAAGGATGTTTTACATGTGCCCGGCACCATATCGAATCTTGCACAGAAAATAGCGGCAACTTAAAAAAAATTGCAGGGGTTTTGTATTTTTTGCGGTCTCCCGCTGCCTAGAAATGCCAGAACAAAGGTGTGTCGGGAAAGACAAAGGTGGAAAAGATCCCGAGAAACGCCGTTTTATTCGCTAATGTTAATGGCTACAGCCTTGACACATTTTGTCATTTGCTCCAGTACGATGCCTTTCGCTCGTCGTCATATTTGACGGTTCGCGGATTGCATAACTGACGAGAATAAATACCGAGTCTGGCATTTTACACTCGATTCGTTTGAAACTTAGCACAAAAACTCAATATTTCAATTCTGGGTGATTTCGACTCACGTAGATTACAAAAAGCATCTTCGACTAATTGAAACATCAGCGGGGAAAAAAGTCCCGCAAATGGCAGACGTCGGAACAATGGAGCAAAAAATTTAATAAACAAACATCTTTACGATGATGAGCGGTTTAAAATGGCAACTTAGTCGACAGATTGCAGGCGGTTCACGGGTTTCTAAGTAGATCGTAATGATATAAGTTTTTTTGAAGCGTAGCTACATAAGAAGTGACGGCATAATTTAACACTTTCTCCCCCGAAGGGTATCAGATTTAAAGGCCGTTTACACATGGACAATACAATATTGTTCTGTGCCAGGAGTTGACCATTGTCCACGTGTAAACGGCAATTTAAAGGACAAACAATTGAACGTAGCTATGCAGAAAGCAGCCAGCCATAGAAAAGTGAAACTGAGATAATAGCACCTTTGTGAGAAGAGTGAATTATCAAATCTGCACAACAGTTCGAATGTTTTTGACTCTGACAAATGATAAACAATGAATACATTAGTTTTTTGGTATTATAAACACAAATCTTATTATGTATTTAAACAGTGTAAACGAATTTTAAAGTACCGTAAGACTTTTCTAGTCCTGTGGGTGTTTTCTGTGAATTAAGAAATTCCGTTTTTGTGATTGGCAATATTTTCAGAAGGTGATTTTTACAGATTTTTGTATGAAAGCGGTATGACTGTTTTTAGCACAACATAGAATTGACCTCATCGCACCCGATAACACCAATATCTCTTTTTTTTTTAAATTGTGGACTGGCTGCTTTCTGCATAACTACGTTCAATTGTTCTAAGACATTGTCACCGAGATAGACGGACAGAATATCTCCGCGGAATTGTTACCTGATTGTTCCATTGGAATGATTATAACGGGCGGCAGAATTATAAAAATTACTCAGTGTGTAAATTGGCCACTTAAACCAGCCAATGACAAATCATAAGCTCTGTAAATGCCTAGACTTCCATATTCCCTACTCAAAAATATTTTCCCTCTCTGTTGCAACAAATTTAGATCTATCTAAATGTCAATTAAACTTTAAACTTCATTGTCAAATAAAAAAAAATTAAAAAAATGTAAATAAGGGCTAGATTTCTTATTGTCCATGCGCTATGTAGCTGCAAGACGGGCTGTAATCTGGCTCCTATATGCCATAATTTTACTATCTCTTCGTTCTAGTAACGAAAGAACCCTTTGAATATCCTTTCATCGCTCTGATTTTCTTGCCTCCTCTTTCATAGTAGTAGCTGCTCGATTGTAGAATAATCTGACCACTAATGCATTTAAGTCAAGATTGAAATGTCACTATCTAAAATTTTTAATTGTTCCTTTTTCCTTCTTCTTTCCCTCCCATCCTCTCTCCACTCTTCATAGTATAGTGTTATTTTTTTATATTCATAGTATAGTGTTAATTAAAAAAAAAAAAACATTTTGTTAATCTTTTTTTAAATTTTTGTATAAAATTGTAAGATTCAATATGTCCATGTACTTGTAATTTTATCAAACTGAATGGTTTGGGTAGGTAGGAAGATATTGCCTTGAGCAATTTGCCCGCCCTTATATGTATATAGAATGTATTTGTATATAACAACACTTTCAGAAAGAAGAACTATTAATGATCTCATTGTACAGTATAAAATTGTAAACTCTCTTTTTGACGCACTAAAAATACTTGAATTGATTAATTTTAGAGTACCCGCTGTCAACACTAGGAGTACTTTATTGTTTCATTGCTCCAGTACTTCTTCCAACCAACAAAACAATTCATTGATACCGAGACTGCATAGGTTAGGTAACACTTATGGAACGGCTGCAGACATTCTGTCCAATTCTTTACCATCTTATAAATCCACAATATCAAGTTTATTTGTAGCTGCTCGTCGAACTATTATTGACAATTCAATTTCATAACTTAAAAAAAAAATACTTACTTGTTTATTTTTATTACCTTATACTTGTTTTTTTATTTTTTACTATTATATCAAATTGCACTGTAGTATTGGCAAATACGCATTTCATAGATACATATTTTTATTTCTTATTTTTTCGTGATAATATATGCTTGCTTGTTTATTAATTTAACTTAAAAATGTCTTTCTTGCTTACCGGAACACTTTATTTATTGTTTGCTTTACATAATTTATTTCATAAGCCTATATCTTTGCATTTTTTGTTTATATGCTTACTATTTTTTCTTCCATACCTTTGTTATTATTGTATTTTTTTTTACTTTGTAAATCTTTTTATCATATCCTTTTTAACTAATTTCACAATTTTTTTCTGTATATTCTGTTTATTATTTAGTATGCTAGCATGTATTTCATTTTTATTTTTTGTAAATGCCTTTTGGGCGTTAATGAACAAAATAAATAAATAAAGTGTCAAATAAATAAATATATCATAATTGGAGACGAGGAACTAGAATTCTCAAACCTCCATGCGCTCTGTAGCGGCAAGACTGAATATCCAAATAAGATTTACTTCAAACGATCAACTGCAATCCAATTGGAAGTGAAATATTTCTTTAAATACATAATATAGTTATGTGTTGGGTTATTTTCTTGCTAATATAATTTTTAGTCACAGAAAAATCAAAATAGGCCTCGTCGGTGGAACGCCAGAAGTCGACTTACTAGTTTTTGGCTGACTGATTGATGAATGACTAGTATCAAATTGTGCTACTATAATCCTTATAATATAGCTTGATTAGAATGACAGCTGTCAAACTAATTTTATTAGTGATGGGAAATTACTGATCACTGATCAAATCGATTTTATCAGTTATTTCATGCAATCATGAAACTCTGTTTCCGAAAATTGATATAAAAAATGCAAAAACAAGCCTATTATAATGTGTTTACACAAGCCTATTATAGTGTGTGCACACTGTGTAACATTCACCATTCTGCCTATATTTGAACATCTATAGCCCTTCAATTCTTTCATCTGTTGATGTTTGTGAAGTTAAAGAGCTGAAATCTTTATTTATGCGGGTGAGATTCAGCTAATTGAATTATTTCACCTACATACTAGGCAACGCCTGATAATGTTATTTTTTCAATTTATATACTTCTTCATGGACCAGGTGGATTTATCGACAATATTTTGAGTTTGTCCAAATTTTTGTAGACAAGGACTGGATTCGACTCCCTGGGGAGCTGTTTATATTAACATATAACAACAGAGATGAAGAACATTTAAGAGAAGGTAATATAGAAGTCTAGGCATCTACAGGGCTTATGACCTTATGACCTGAAAACATTGGGAGTGCATTTCTTAACATTTTTTCAACATATATATATTAAGTTTTATAATATTATAATACCATGAAAGGTCTGACGCGATAAACGAGCAATAGTATGATAGCCCGCGCATCGGAACCAGAAACGCAAAAAGCGCCCAACATAATACGCACGTTATAGATAACTAAATTCGTACTAATATCATGTCATTACGCATGTTCAAAGTGACATTACAAACGAACTTCAAAATTCAAAACTGCGCGTGCGTTGGCAATGCCCGGAATAAGTATGTTATCTTCTCCCTTTAACGCACAATTTATAGGTATGAAGCGTTGTCTGTCTCGCTCAAATGACGATTTTAGGAGATATGACATATTTCTTACAAATTCAGAGTAAAAGATTGTGCAAAACAGAATATGCACGGGGACGATTGCGCATGCGTTGACAAGATAAGAAAATCGTCCGCTCGAGTCGATTTCGCTAGATCTTTTGGCGCTAGTATTGAATATTATAATGTTTACGTGTATAATATTGCAACGAATCCCTATTTCTTTCTACCTACTTATAACATATTTTTACTACCAATAAAATTACTAATTTATTTACACAAATTTTAACTTGGCAGTGCACTGCATTTATGCACATACTAAGGAACCGCCTCTGGGTAAAAGCATTACTTTTGTGCGCTCTTGTGCAGATGAACTGATGCAACTCAGACGTGTGTCACAACTTAGAATGAAGGAATTTAATTAACAAGTTATGAATTTGCATACACAGAATTAGAGCCCAGTGTTTGGTTGCGAAATTCGTCCGACGTTTAACATGGATCTGGCTAATTATTCATTCGGCCCAACGCTTTGTTTCGTCAAATATCAGGTAGAATTCTGAGATGTGGTAATAACTCCATCTTGTTCGGTCGACTTTGTTTTGCCTTCACGCAATCTTTAGATTAATTTGGCCCATTTGTTTAAATCTGCGCCATGCTCGTCTACAAATGATTTTAAATTTCAAATATTTTTCTTTTATAATTAATCTCCGGTCGGAAGGTTTCTGGGCCTCTAAAACTAATCGTCTTCATGGTAGTCATTAAAGTCTCATAGTTTTATTTTTTCTAATGTTTTTGTCAGTTTTTGCTTGTTTTATATGGTTTTCCAAGTAGTTCTTAGAAGTCAGAAGTAATGGACCTCAATTTAATAACTGTACTTCTAGTGGAATTTGTTTTGGTTAATTTGTTTTGTATTTTACGTCTATGGAAGCTAAGGTGCTATTTAAATGAATAGGTAACCATTATTTATAAGTGGATCAAGCAACTTTTGAGAAGCACAGACGAGGCCAAAACATTTTGGAAGCATGAAACGCCTACATATGAATTAACTCAGGCTCTCTCGGGACATGGATGCATGAGGGAATATCTGCATCGCTTTGGGCTGCGAGACGATAGTTGCTGTCCATGTGATGGCATCACTGAGCAGACTGTGGAACATCTTCTTGTATACTGTCCAATGTTTGATAGGCCGAGGTGGGAGCTTGAATGCAAAATAAACACTCGGATTGCTGCGACTAATAACCTAGCTGAGCTCCTGAACTGTAATGATACACGAAGAGAGACCGTTCGATTCATTACAGGGACGATCAAGCAGGCTAAGTTATTCAATGGTGGTATCTAGCTCCTTTTGTTTTTTTTGTGTCCAACTTTTACGATTTTTTATTTTTTATTATTTGTTAATGTAATATTTCTAGAATTATTTTGTTTATTCTGATTCTGCTTTATTTTTATTATTGTAAGTCTACGGTGAAAAATGTTGAAGTCAACGGAATATAATTTAAAGATAAATGTATTCGATAAAACCTTGCACATAACAAAAGCAAGGTACAAATAATTTGCAACTACAAAAAAAAAAAAAAAAACATTATTTAGAAGCTGAGAATTGTTGAGGGCAAAATATTTATTTATTTATTTATTGATTTACACGCTCAGTGGGCTTTTACATATTTTAGAAATTACATTAAGGTGCAGCAGTGAAACATGAGTATGTAAATTTACTTAAAATTAAAGATAACATAAGAAAAGCTAAAAGATACAATAATAAGTAAAAATCAGGAAATGTACCAACATAGACATATGGTACATAGAAAAATATTGATAAAATTTACATATGAAAACATACACGCATACATATACATACATATAAGTTTATACATTATTATAGAGATACATGAGAAAAAAAAATAGTAAATAAAGAAAAATATGAAGAAATTTTACACAAATTAATTTATAACCTTTTGAATACTTAACCTATATTTATATAAAGACAGACAAAATATATCAACTTCACCATAATCGTTACCTAGCCGGTGTAGTCTAGGTATTGGTGAATTGTAATAATAATTGTGACTGCCGGGGGATTAAAAAAATAACGTTAGCTGCTGAGTATTTCGAAGAGGTACTTTCAAGCTGATAACACTAGTTAATTCCGGGACGTCCAATACGCCATTTGCTATTTTATATAAATTTAATAAATCATTTATAATTCTTCTTTTACATAGAGCTGACATATTTAGTGTAGATAATAAATTATCATAATCAATATTTTCAGTGGGTATATTAAGTTTGTAATTGATAATATACCCACTGAAAATAATATAAGGATGAATGCAGAAGACAAAAATGACCAAAAACGGTATGGTACAATCAAGTAGTGTAACAAGTTCTTGATGCCGGACATGTAAGGAGTCGGAATATGTAAATATCACATACTTCGAATTCCGATAAAAATATAATAAATGGATTTAGAATAATTGATTGTATTTGCGAAATCAATATGGATTTTGTGGTGAAATGTTTTCGTATATATATTTTTTTTTTTTAATTACGTCGCTAGGAAAACGCGACATGTTTGGCCTTGATAGTTGTGACGCCAAGATTCATGACTATGTTCTAAACAAATTCGAATTGTCAGGAACAAATAAACATTAATCGTGACGTATTAGGGGCGTGGCCAATGGAATTACCGTTTTGTGCGGGAATCCAAAATTACAAATTTAAATTATTTTTTATACTCATTATAATTAGCAAATTTTATTTTTTTCTGGACAATACTTTATAGACCTTTATTACTTTAAAAAGGTGAAATGTTTTCGTATATATATATATTTTTTTTTTTAATACGTCGCTAGGAAAACGCGACATGTTTGGTCTTGATAGTTGTGACGTCAAGATTCGTGACTATGTTCTAAACAAATTCGGATGGTCAGGAACAAATAAACATTAATCGTGACGTATTAGGGGCGTGGGCAATGGAATTACCGTTTTATGCGGGAATCCAAAATTGCAAATTTAAATTATTTTTTATACTCATTATAATTAGCAAATTTTATTTTTTTCTGGACAATACTTCATAGACCTTTATTACTTTAAAAATATTTTAAAAAAACCTGATATTTCCCTATTATATATTAATTTTTATAAATTATGGGAAACATATTCATGCTTAATTATTAAACCACACATTAATTACTGTAGCAGCATATTATTTTTATCAAACCAAGAAAATTTAAACAACCTAACCATACTACAAAAAACTTTTAATAATCATTTAGAAAAAAACCCGATACACAAGTGTAAATTTGATCTTAAATTAATTAAAAGTACTGTTGTTTGTGTAGGTATAGTATTATTTTATTTTTATACATAACACAGAATTTTGGAAAAAAAATGATCCAAGATAACATGAACATGATCACAATACCAGAGAAAAGGTAAAAATCAGACTCCCATTTAGAAAAAAGGCGAATTCACAAAATTCCATTTTATACAAGGCTGTATTTTTTTTTATGAAACGGGAAAAAACATTTATGAAGAAAATTTTTTATCAAAATCAAGCAGAAGGTTAAAAAATATGTTTATAATAACTTACAAATTAAATATATGTACCTAGTTATTATTAGAGCACACAAAAGAATATGTTTGTGTGTGCCCTATTTAAAAATTCAAAAACAAAAAAAAATATAATAAATGTAAATATTTTGTTTTTAAAGGATCCATTTTGGGTCCAATATTATATATTTTATACATTAATGATTTGTCACTGTACAATTTCAAGGGAAAAATTATTATGTATGCCGACGACATTGGACTATTCTATAAAAATCAAACAGACGTATTAACAAACAATGACATAAACAAAGACCTAACTATGTTGACTAAATGGACAAACACAAACTTACTTACACTTAATGAAAAAAAAGGCAATATTATCCATTTTGAAACTAGAAAAAAATGTCATAAAGTAGATGCTTACATAAATAATGAACGACTTACTGAAATTGAACATGTTAAATACTTAGGACTAACAATAGACAGACAACTAACATGGACAATTCATATCAACAATTTAATTAGCAAAGTGGCGACATTATCGAGTCTTTTTTTAAAAATCAAAAATTTTATTCCAAAAACGGAAAAAATTCTAATGTATGAAGCCTATGTAAAAACTAAAATATGTTATACGCAACTATTATGGGGAGCAGGATATCAAAATGACATAAACAGACTACAAAGACAACAAAATAAAATATTAAAGTTAGTGTATGACCTTCCCTATTTAACTGCAACTAGAGAACTTTTTAATCAAACTAAGCAATTAAATATAACTGAACTCTTTCAACTAGAATCATTAAAATTTATCCATAAATTAGCCACTAATGCAATTGTAGACGAAGAACTAAAACTAGTAAAAAAATGTAGTCAACATGGACATAATACGAGAATATCAGACAAATACCATATACAACTTTCTAAAACAAAACAAGGACAATCAAGACTAATGAACCAGGGACTGAAATTATATAATAAACTACCAGACAAAACTAAACAAAAGACTCAGACAAACTTTTCAAAAGACGTAAAAAATATTATCTTGAACAACAGAGTATAAATGAAAAATGTATATATTATTTTATGTAATATGAATGTAATAATCCGTAAGGGTTTATAAATAAATTTTCAAATAAAAAAATAAAAAAAATACCTGTATAATATTATCTCGCATTTAGCTTAATGTAACACAATGTTTGAGCACCGCTTACAGGGGGATGTTTTAGCATATTCTTTTAAGGGTTAAGTTAATCCCATCTAAGTCTTTCAGGGTCGTCTTAAACCCGTGTTAGCATTCTCTGTTTATTATTTGATTTTCTAATGTGTCTCAATATTAATTGAATAAAATTACCTGAACAAAAATCCATATATCCGTTTTCTTTGCCTGCAGGTCTGGTTTCAAAATAAGCGCTCCAAAGAGCGCCGATTGAAGCAGTTGACTTCGATGGGCCGAGGTCCATTCTTCGGCTCCTCGCGCAAGATGCGAGGGTTTCCCATGAACCTGTCTCCCGGGGGGCTGGACGAGGCTGCGGCAGCGGCCGCCGCCGCAGGGTTCCCATACTTCGCCACGGCTGATGGGAAGTTCGAGTTCGGATATGGAGGACCGCCTTTCCACGCTCACGACGGCCCCTTCTTCCCGCACCACGGGCCAGGACCCATGCCTTTTGGACAACAAGGTAATTAGTTAATTTTAACCATAAATGTTTATTATAATTATATTTTCGTGTCTGGGCAACACGCGGAGTACGATTCGCATCCCTAGAAGTCTAAATTTTGCTATTTTTAGTTTTCAATGCAGTTAATTCTCTTTCAAGGAGAACACTGACGTATCTCTACGATTTCTTTGAGCGCGCTTTACCACAAACTTCATTATTCTTAGAAATCAATTGATTGAAATGTCGGGAGGAACAATGCAGCAATTATGATGTGACACTTTTCTTCTCATATTTTTACAGTCATCTGAGCAAATGCCATAAAAAAATTCTAGGCATTATAATGACAATATACGAAGGGTGCATTGCAATTATGATAAATATCCAAAAGATTCCAAATTTAAGCTAACCACGCAATTTAATTGCTTTATTCAACCAATATGGGCGCTATAGTAAATGGACGTGCTACAGTAATTGTACATTCTGAATCTGATGGTCAAAAATAAATAAATACACGATTTTTTAGAGCCAGACCGCGAAACTTCAGAGGAACATATCTCACAGTAAGCTCTAAAAAAAATCCTCATGAAATTTTTCCAAAAAGTCACTAAAAAATATATATATATATATATATATATAATCTCAAAATGTGGTAAATCCTTAATTTCTCGGACAAGCAGTCTCTCCACAAACCCCTACCTATCTCCCACCCAGCCGCTCCCCTTCTCCGCGTCTGGTGCGTATCGCTTCGTTGGTCAAATATGTTTTTATCTCATTTTTTTGTATGGGAGGGGTAGAGGCTTGCGGGAGGGATGCTTGTCCGAGAAATTAAAGATTTACTCCATTTTGAGATTAAATATATATTTTTTTAAATGATTTTTTGTTTTTTTTTTTAAGCTTACTTTGAGGAATGTTGCACTGGAGTTTTGCAGTCTGCCCTGAAAAAACGTGTATAACGCGTTTATTTTAAAAACACACAAACAAGTGCCAATTTATTGAGGAGATAAATTCTTACGTTAACTTCATTTGACCATTAAATTTTTAGTGTCCAATTACTATAGTACCCCCCTAGTAACTTTAAGCATTTAAAAACTTGGTAAAAGTGTAGTCAGTTTCGTGATATTTTTTTTATTTTAAAGACGGCTGCACGACTAGAATGCTTAGCGTCGCTAACATTCACAGCAATAATTGACAATGATTATGAATGTCGATAGACAAAAACGACCACCACATTGTTAATTTCTGTCAGTTTAGCTCTTTATTTAAAGATAAACCAAAGTTTTGCTTGAGCCGTTTAATCCAACCTTCAAAAGCAATTATCTGAAAAATGCATTGAAGAGATTCATCATTATTGCTGTGGAGCCTTTAATACATTAGCACTAGCATTTTTTTTTTGAAGTTAGTTTTTGCTCTCTTGCAAAATGACCGATTAAGATATACCACAATCTACTTCTAGGGGTGCGAATTATGTGTGTGAAATAGAACCAGAATCCTGAGCGAATGTTTCCGACTGGGTGGCTCATTATACCTCATTCCGCACCGTGGTGTATGGAAATCACTGCATTGATAAACCGAATGCAGCGTTGTTTGATCATTTGTTACGTAACAGTGAAGGTAAAACGATCAATTATACGCTTCAACTACAGTTTAAAAAACATTTTGAATCAATATTTCACGTCCATCTGGATCAAGCAATCGAATCACGGACCTCAAAAATGGTAGACGAACGCGTCAACTATTTCAAAACGAGGCGGAGTTATCTCCACTCGATTTCCTTACTCAGGAATTAATACAAATTAAAAATTATTTTGCCTCAAACTGCATACGATTCTACAACAATGTACCTCTTGAAATTCAGGTTTTGCCAACAAACCTTTTTTTAGATTTTGTCAAGCACAGCCTGTTTGCAAAGATATACTATAGAGTCGAAGAATATTTGCTGGACAAAACAGCTTGGCATTAGATTCGCGTTTATAGATTTTTGTTTGTTGATTTAAATTATGTTGTTGATTTGAATTTATTCGTTTATTGAGTTTAATTTACTAATTGTTGAATTGTATAATACAGTTGTAACTTGTTGACGTTTTTGAGTAATTCAATGAACTCTATGTAAATAATATATTGAAGTAAACAGGATTTTTTCTGAGAGCAGTCGTCGAGCTAAAAGCACTTGTATTCTAGTTTTATTTCACACACAGAACTGTATTTTTGATCCGCCTGGATACATAAATAATCATGGTTTTTTAACAAAAATAACAATTACTTTATCTACTACATACACACTTAGGTAATAGATTTCTCTGGATCATGTCTAGTCTGCCTAACTAGGTACAACCTGTTTTAACCCAGACATCTTAATGCAAAATAATCAATAATATAACTACCTACTAGTTAATTAACTATTCAGTTATAAAATATTAATTTATACCATTTATTATGTAAGATGTTTTTGAGTAAATTTTCCGATTTTACTCGACCTAAACCCAGTAACCAATTTTTCAAAAATTCATTAAATTGAATCCGGGTCATGGTTTGTAATGTTCGGGTAACATATTGAATATTTTGGGGCCCAGAAACCTGAAATTTCTTTGCCCGAATTCAGAGTTTGGCTACATGGCTACATTCAGGTTAAATTACCAAAAAACAAAATCGAATAGAAATTCATTCAGTCTTTTGTGCGGTTTTCATTTACCTACTACACAAGAGATTTGGGTTTCGATTCCCGGCAATATTTAAGACAAATTATTAATGATGATTATGTGAATAACTGTTAAAAAAACCATGCTTACGTTTTTGCATGGATACCAAAGCCGAATCAATACGGTTCATACTTGAATAATCGGTTACTAGATCTGGCTTCAAAAAATGTTTACCTAACAATTTCTTTATGTAGTTTTTTGCATTGTTTACCTAAGTTTTTTTAGTTATTAGAGAACTACAAATCATCAGATTTAATACGCTTCAGTGGTTTTAGTAAGCATTATTTATTTGGGTAATTACTGATGTTTGTCTTTTTATACCTTTTAGGAATTTGTACAAAAATTTGAAAAACCGAATCAACTCGTTTACCCATTTTTATTAAACATTTTACAGTTTATGGATTCAATATTTATTTATTTAATATTTATTCATTTCATTTTATTGTATTATGGAACAATTACCTACAAATTTATTTTTTATTTCGTTTTTTAAAAATCATTTAAGCTCTAAACTTCATTGTCAAATAAAAAAATTAAAAAAATGTATACAGGGGCTAGATTTCTTACTATTTATGCGCTCTGTAGCTGCAAGACGTGCTGTAATCTAGCTCCTATATATTATAATTGGAGACAAGGAACTACAATCCCAACCGTCCATGCGCTCTGTAGCTGCAAGACGTGCGTACATATTTATTTATTGTACATCGCCCTTGAGGTGATTTTCACAAAAAATGGCGCTGTATAAATTATCCAAACATATATTTATAAAAATATATAAAACTGTATATACAGTATTGTTCGAATTAATGTGAACACAAATGATAATTTGAAAAAAGCAAGTCCAGCTCGCATATTTTTTTGCCCAATCGTTTTTTTATCATGGCAGCAGTCAATAAGTGTTTTTTAGGTCTGCTTGTTTTTCTTCCCCCTTCAATAAGTCGTTTTCATACGGTGGAGTCATGAACAATAACTCCAGCGTGTGCTACGTCTGGCTGCTTTTCCTAGGGTTTAATTAACTTTCCATAAGTAAAAAATACTTCGTCCCTTGCAGTTGGCTTTTTTTCCTTCCTCTTTTACCTTTTCTGTTAACTTCAATCCTGTTCGCTGTAAAATCTTGTTGACAGCATCTTAACTCACACCACACTCATTGGCAATATCTCTTCGAGTCATTGATGTGTGTTCATTTAAAGTCACAATTTTAGTGCGTTTTTCGGAAATAATATCCATCTTCAGAAATAAAAACCAATAAAGCCTTAATTCAAATAAAACACAATCATTATTAAAAACAACAAATGCAACGCATCTATAGCTTACTGTGTGTCATTCATAAAATTAAGGATCGTCCAGAAACCGCATACGCGCATCGAACAGAAGGCGACTAAACTACTTTCAAAGGAGTAGTTTTACGTTTTGACCATTAGTTTCTTTGTAGACGTCGCTCAGTAAGCAACTCCCGATGTGAATTCAACTATGGCGAGTTGTGTCGTTTTAAAGTGTAAAAATACTGCTGGGATCAAATAGAAACAGAATGGGATCACATTTCATGTGTAAGTAGGAAATGCATGTGTGAATAGCAAATGCACTACTTAAAAATTTAATTATTTTTCCATCTGTAAGATTGTCAAAGAAAACAAAATTAAGATTTTCTTAGTGATGTCAGGGCAGTAAATTTTTTTACGCTACTTTGCTCATCTAATAAGAGAACTAATGAAAATTGGACCTCTCGGATTAAACAATGCCGTGGTGGACATTTGACCGACGTTATCTTTAAAACTGCTTTTATTGATACCTTTTATTGCCTTTACCATATCTATCATGTATAATGTTACCTCTCTTGACAAGTCCTTATGACAAATTACTACATGCACATCGTGTAAATCCTCATTTAGACTTCTGCATCGCGCCTCCAGTTGCATTTCCTGTAGACTAAAAGTGTCCTCGTATCCAGCCAATGTACACATTTTGTGATCGATTTTTTAATATCTGGATATCAGTTCGTATACTCATGTCAATTAGGTTCACCTAATTACGATCCGCAATCGCGCAAATACATGATTTACAGTCTGTCAAATCGTTAAATGTTTCCATCTACCAGGCGGTTTTTTAAAACGTTAACTATAGATTCTTTAGTAGCGTATATTTCAGCCTGAAATACTGAGCGAAAGTTGTCGAGTTTAAACTTCCTGGCGGGCAGTTCTCTTACGCCATCGTAGGGTACAAATATATGGACTGACCGCATGTTCCACAGCCCACCTTTTCGAAAAATCACCGCACGCTCCTGATTTCTGTTAAACCAACAAGTCTTATTTTGCAATGTATGCTCGCTGAACGAACATTATTCCATTACATTCCGCCTGTTTCCTCCACTGCCCTTTTACAGGGCGTCTTTCTCATTTACAACTTGACTTTGAAGGCTTGACAGAACAGAAACAGAATATTCTCCGAGTTAAACATTTCAACATGTAATATTTGAAGTGGGCTGATCTTGCCATACTTACATAATACCAGTACTGTAAATGTAGATATTTAAGAATTTATGTATATTATAAACAAATGTTTCAGCCATGGTGCTTATTGTTCATCGGCGTTGGTTTGATGAGTTTGTTTCGTTCAGAGCAAAGGTGTCAATGGTGATATTTATTTATTTATAAATACGCCCAATGGCCATTTTCAAGGACATATTTATACATAGAAAGTTATTATAAAAGAAAGTAGAAAGACACAATGGTTTATAGTAGACTTGGTGGGAGTGGAAGCGGAAGAGACGTGTTTATAATTGAATTTGATTCAGTGAACGTGTGAAATAAGAAGACTTGTTATTAAAGAAATCAAGACTGGCATGTTTGTTAGCAGACCTAAGAATTCTGGACATAGGAGAATGAAAACCATAGTTAGTTCTATGTCTTATGGTTAGCGGCATGAAAGACTAAGCTTTGTCTGATGTTTCTATTTGGGATATTTAATTTTATTGTGCTCAGTAGTTCACAAACAAAATTTTAAAAAGGTGTACACGGTTAAGTGACGGATTTATTGTCACTAGATTTTCAGTCTTACAGAAACAAATAAAAAACATAACAATAATTTTTTATTTTTTTTAATAAAAAATAATTAATAAAAAGTTAAGAAAAACACAAACAGTGTATATAACTTACGGTGTCTATTGCTTACAATATTTTAATTTTAATTTATTTAATTGCATCTTCTAAATATTCATTTTTGTTACAGAAATATTTTCATTTTTTTCATTCATTTTCATTTATTCATTTATTAGTTTATACATACAATGTTACAAAATGGCACAAAAAACACTCTGGCAAATTCTGCTAGTACTAGGAGTAGGCTCAGTATATGAAGGGTCGGCAAGCCAGAAATATTAATACGCCTAATGTTGCAATCGGTTCCTATATGGGCAAATGCCTGTTCTAAGAAACCGATTTGTTGCGGCAAATATGGTTTACGAATATTTTTCCTATAAATAAAAAACAATATTGAAGAAATAAAAAAAAACAGTTATAGCCCAAAAGAGAAGAAAAGAAAAAAAAAAGTTTACATTAAATGTAAAAATACAATTAAATACATAAATATAAAGCATACATACTTCGTACATACATATACACATACATACATATATACACACATATACATACATATACATATATATACACACATTCATACACAATATATATGCACATGCGAAAATACAATAAATTTATATATGATTCAATGGGATAGCATAATATTTAGATTTATTACTAATATTCATACAAAATTAGATAATAAACCTTGTGCAAAACCTAGAGTAGGTAAATTAAAGATTTTTAGTATGACTCATTCTAAAATTGGTCGCTTTTACTTAAGAGCTGTGTCGAAATACCACTGTGAACGTATTAAATCTGGTGAAATCTTACTCCCGAATTGTACCACGTTCTTGGACAGTTTTGTTTGTTCCAGGAATGGACGGCCACGGAGGAGGCATGGGCCCCATGGGCCCCTTCGAGCCGGGTCCCCTGGAGGGCGGGTTCCTCGGCCAGGGCCCGCAGCAGGACCACCACCACCTCCTGGGCGGGCCCCTGGGCCGCGGAGGCCCGTCCCCCGACTTCCTGCCGCAGCAGCAGCAGCAAGGCGGCTTCCCGGAGGGCCCCCCGGGCATGCACGGCAGCGAGGGGCTGGTCTGGTAGCTGAAGGCCGAGCCGCGGGACTGCATAGAGTGATGATGCTGCCCTCGGCTGGGGGGCGAAGCCTTAACCGGCCCCCCGCGCTAACCCACACGCAAGAATAACTCTGCTTGGATCACTTAACACTCCGCTATGACCCATTACGTCGACAGACCTTGATCGCAACTAAACCACCAAAAAACCAACTCAAACAAACAGACAAAAAACAGCGACAGTAAAACTGTATTTTTTTTGTTGCTAAAGGTCGAGCTGGACAATAATAAATCTATTCGAATTCTGACACAGAATCTAACATCAATATTTTTTTGTTTACGTACATCTAAAGTGCTTAATAAATCTTTTCAAAATGGGTTGAAATTGAAATAATATCTTCAAGCGTTCAAGTGTTTCGAGAAGATTTTTACCAGTATCTTTGAAGATATCAGCTTAAAGCAATAATTTATCACAAGCCCTAAAAAACATGGACACCGCAATTTTTTTCCTAAAAACATCTGATTTCGTTGGAATAGAAACTGACCATTTGCAAAAACATGTCAGTACAAAGAAATCTAATTCTGAAAAAGCTGAAAACACTTCTAAAACCAAAGACATGCCTATGCAAGGAATTTTCAACCCTCAACTACTCATATATTACTGGCAGAGTAAATAAACATGTATAATGCATAATCAGGTGAAACCATGAAATTGTTAAATAAAAACAATAAAAAATGGTTTTAAATGCAAATATGTAACAAAAATCAAACACAATTCCAGACGGAATAAAAAATCAGATTACTTGAAATTCCCCATATAAGACTCTGGAAAGATTTTGTAATCAGTCAAACCATTTCTGGTTTTGTTGTCTCCAACATTTATCTACCCAGAAGTTGTTACTTTGACGCTTAACCAGAAATTAAGATGGTTTTTGTGGCTCTTCAAAGCGTCTAACAAATGTCTTATCCACTATCGAGAGATGTATTTATGTAATCGACTGCATGATTTATCAATCACAAATCGTGTTGATAATAACACCAATTCGAGATTCACCAATTTACCTGCCCGTATATCCACGACTTGATCAAGGTCTGCGGTTAAGTACAACAAACTACTTAAATGAGATGATGAAACGGTAGAACATTAGACCATCAAATGAAATTTACAACAAGATTTTACCAAGAAAACTCTATGAAGACGTGTAAATAAAAATAACGAAAAATATCGATTATTGGAACATATTTGGCGTGCCTATATTTTTAAAAGTGTTAACATTTAAAATTAATTAACTTAAATAAATTTAATTTAAATATTGATACAGTTTTGAAATCCGGTTAATAATGCGTGTTGCCTAATTTTTTTAGATATTAAAACGAAAATTGATTAGAAAAAACGATTAAAAAGCATCATTTTTGCTATGGCCCATGTTTCCTATAGAATATTATATTTTAAGTCATGTTTAAAAGTAAATAAATAAATCAACTTTAAAATTAATGAGTTTAAAAGAAAAATCATAAATTACATACTTGATCTAATTAATTTTATGAGGGAAACAAACATATGAGTATATTCATTGATTATTTTTTTTAAACTTTGCTTAAAAGAAAAAAAAATTGTTTGGAATTCTGAAGCCCTTTTAACCATCAAATGTGTAAAAAAATAAATTCTCAGAGGTTTTATTGTTTTTTTTTATACAAAAGCGTATTTTAACAAGTCGGAAATACCGTTTTAAATATAATATGTACTTATAGCGGATTTTGACGATTCTAATGATATAACTATCAACGTATTCAAAACAAGTTTTCATTTATATTTTTTGGGTTTAATAATGAGCGCATTCAAAACGGGTCGCAGTCGGCGTCACGTCATTTCGACGTCACACGTCATGCCCGCCGACTGCACTTCTAATGATCGTTGAGACGAGCTTGGCGCGAAAACGTCTAAAGATCCGATTGTCCCACAGGGCGCGAAACGACTCGTTTTCGGGAAATCCAGAATACGCATATTTTAAACCTATAGAAAATTTATCCGACATCACACAAAAAAAATTTGTTAATACCGCTCCCGTCGTAATTCGCGAAAAGACCCTTAACTCAGGTTTATTCAATAAAGTAAAGTTTAAAGAATTTCTATTAAAAATACAGTTTTTCATTGAATAGCACTACCATATTTTGATGTAAACTCATTTTACATAATCGACCATATTGTGTGAGTAATAAGACACTCATTTGCAACGCAATTATGTTTATAAATACATAATACACTTGTGTGCAAAATTCGAAATCAAAATAATGGGGCCAAGTTGTTTGGATTTTATGGAGTTTCGTAATTTTAGTTCACCGTACGTACAAATTTACCTTCACTATCGGGCAGTATCTAACCAAATTATTGTAACCACTTGAAAAAATAATTTCACATTTACGATTTTTGAGGGGAAAATGTATATGGGCAGTGCGTACACACTTTCTGATGAATAGAAAATGAGTTTTGAGTATAATAATCCGTCACACTTATACGTGAAACGTTCATTCGTGTCAATTCTGGGGAGCCGAATTTGGTCTGGCAAATGAGACAAAAAAAAGTTGTGCGTCGCTGCTATGCCCTGCTGGGTTTTTTTTTCAAAAAAATATTTGTGTCTTAAAAATTTATCTAAAAATTTCAGTTTTGGGGTCATTTTCAACGAGTTGTAAATAACTCACTATTAGAAAATGGGAAACAAATTTGGGTAGAGTGGGATTCGAACCTCGGACCTCTGATCCGTGAGTCCGCAACACTACCCGCGGGACCACGACATGATTTATTTCATCAACTGATTGTTATAATACTTGAGAACTGTGTGCTTAAGAACCCACGTTTAAACACTTAGTTGTTTTTACTTCAGTAATTCAATATTTTTAGCACGTGGTATTTTTTTTAAAAGAGCCAATAACCATAAAAGATTTTTTCTTAATTCTGAAAATTTCTTAGATTTTTTTTTATGAAAATCAAAGCGTTACTTTAATACATAATTTTGTTGAGTTTCTGGCACATATTAGTAACTAAAAGTTTTCGAAAAATTAGATGTCTTCATAAACGGAATCAAATAATTTTTGCTTAAAAGGTAAATGAAAGAGTTTTGTATTTTATAAATACAAAAAAGAAAGTGAAAAAACCCGCAGTTTTATTTTTTTTCAGTCTTTAGATTTAATTTTTTAATATCTCACACCTAGTAAAATGTTGGTTATCAACTTATTTTTATTGTTGGTTATTTTTTAATTAAAAATAAATATTTGCGTTTTTATGATTTCCCGAAATATTTAATTTTGAGGGCCATTTTCAACGAGTTGTAAATAACTAACTATTAGAAAATGGGAATCAAGTTGGGGTAGAGTAGGATTCGAACCACGGACCTTCGGTCCGTGAGTCCGAGACACTAGCCACAGGACCACAACATGATTCGATTGATGCGCTGTATGTTTATTTTTTTTAAATTACTGTTTTGTTTCTGATCCTAGATAATATTCGTGATGAAATGAAATACTCATGTGTCTGTGTCAACTAACTGCTCGTTACAACTCAACACAGGACTTTTAGTCCCACGGAGTTGAAGACTTATACCCGTATACAGAGACAAAACTTAAGGTGAAGAAAGTACATTCTAATTTCAAATGCCGGGAATAACCCGAAGGTGAAGACAATAGAATGTACTTTCCTCACCTTAAGGTTTGTCTCTGCATACGAGTATTATGCCTCAAATAATGTGTAATAAACAACCTATGGATAAGTTAGTAAATAAAATAGCAGAAATAATATATTGTTTCAGCGGTGATATTCGTGATGCGTTTTTTCCAACCAATCAGTGGTTATTAAAAATTGGATGGGGAGTGTAACAATCGGTACCAGCTTTGAATACTTTGTGGTAAATCATAAACTTTTAATACTTTCTCACGTCGGTGAAGTATTACGATACATATTTTGTTCCACGCTGTACTTAGTAACACTGAATATGCATAAAACAGTATTTTATTTTATTTATTTATTATTGTAATCAAAGCTAAACTGGCATGCCGGCGTGTTCCGTTCGTTCGAAGACGGCAGATAAAACTGGGCGCTTTGAATGATTTTTAGATGGTTCTAGTTCCCATAATAAACAATTTAACATAACAACAAAACGATAGAGATACGCCAATAGCCAACGCACGGCCTCGTGGTGTAATTAGCATCGTCAGCGCGTTTGCCTACCAAGCAAGAGGTCTCGGGTTCGATTCCCTACATGGTTGATATGAAATATTTATTAAGGGTGTTTTCTCACCAGAATATTTCATAGTCCCTCGGCTGTTACCTAAAGCGTAAGACTGATCATCTTATCTTCATGTCACAAAAAAATGATCGAGATACTCTGCGATTGGTGGACCAATCCAGTGCCCTATGCACCATTAGGTGCGGAAAGGGAAAGATAATTATGAAATATCTATTAGGTCTGATGAGGTGAGAGTGTTATACTTTTTTTGTAAAATTCAAATTAAAACGATATCTGTGTCCAGAATACCCCTTTTTTTTTAACTCGTGAAAGGCTGTGCTAAAGAATTCCTTTACATACGGTGATAAAACATCGTGTTACCTTAGGCAAAAGACAGAATAATCAGAAGTACAAGCACAAGCAAAATAAATAAAAAAATCATTTGACTAGCGTGCACTCCCACTCACTGCCAATAACCGACTGATTCAACGAATTTCTTCTATCGTTTTTGTCTCTTTCACACATACACCGGCCACATAACAGCGTCTCTGTCATCTTTGTCATAAGTTCTATTCTCGCGCTCCTTTTTATGCAGTAAAACAGAACAATTATGATATTAGCATCACTTTCATTCGTATAATTATTTATCGCATAGCAAGGGTAAATATTTTTTAATTAAAATCCAGCATATTTTGTACAAATTTTTACTTTCCAAATCTGGTGTGAAAATGTCATCACAAAAAGATTAGAAAAATGCACCTTTATCATTTTAACAAATAAGAGAGATATATCATGTCTTGTATACCATGTATTCTCGTGTTACACGTTACACCACAGCCACACAAGAATTATTTACCGTAGAATGAAACTTTATTTATCGCGGTTTTTTATAAAGCTACTTCTTGCATTAAAAACATAAAACGGTTACTTATTAATAATTATCTAAAAATCTTCATTCATTTTCGATGAACTTTGTCATACAATTAAAGGGACCATAAAGGTTTCAACGGCCAAAAACTAGGTGAGATTCAAATGACGGGTGTGGACGAACAAATGAACACACATAGTTTTTTTTCGTAAGTTTTTTATGCATTCTTAATAAACAAAACAAGCTTTGAAACTTCCAAAAACATTAATAATTGGGAGGTATATTCATATCTAAAGACGAACGCGCAACTCGCGAACCTTTATTCATGCCACGATTCCGAGTTAGAGTTTTTTTTAGTGTAATTTTGTTGGTGAGATATTCCGCTAAAGAATGAACCTAAATTCTATAAAAAATCTTCAAAATTAGAGCAATGGCGGCCAAGAAATAAAAAACGACGAAAAATTCAAGTTTTTTGTGGTTAAAACAGTCTTAACATTTTTTTTATATGCAGACATTAGTTTAGTTTATGCGATACATCTTTATCTAAAATTTACAAAAAAAATCGCAGCAAAACGAGCGGAAAATGATGTTTAAGAAAAACACAGTTTGAGTTTTGGAACAGGATTACGGGCACTGTGCCGGCCGTGCACGCCCTATCATTTTTGGCTCTCTTGAACTCAATTTTGCTAATATCGTTCAAAGTTTTTTTGCGCCAAATTTTTTTCAAAAGATTGTATTAATATTATGTAAAAAAAACATATAACGATTTTTTCGAAACTTCAAAGCTTTCTAGTCCCCTTAAATGCTCTAATTTTTACCGCGCATAAGATAACATTTTTTTAATCCAATTTCCCCTAACACTGAACTTCCTCAATCAATCTTAAAAACGTAGTAAATAACTAAATATCATATGTAATTAAAAAAAAACTGCAAATATATATATATAGGCACGCCAAATATTCCAGGTGAATCGTTTAATAATAAATAAAAATATATCAGCGTTATATAAATGTGTTATATAGTATAATCTCAAAACAATCTATAGTTAAAAAAAATATTTGATTAAGAGTGTAAAAAATATTTAATTATTAATAGTGATCCAATTGAAATTGGTTTTATTTTTTTTATTGTTTATATAATCATTAGAACGATGTTTTCGATTTCATGATAATTTTGATCGGATCCCCGCCATATTAATTTGAAAAAGTGACAATTTGTTTTAGGTTATGTTTGATTATGATTCGATCGACATTTTGTGTTATTGTTTGACGTTTATTTTATTACGTCGTGGACTTTTTTTGTGGAAGTGTTAATTGAATTTTTACTTCGATTATTTTTTGGACTTTGATTTTTAATATCAATTTTACTGGTGCAATGTTTTAAAGAAGCAAATATGTTTTTTCTGGTGTTAAATTAAAAATGATAAAATTAACTGTGAATAAATTGAACTAATATTGATTATAGGAATTAATTACTTTGTACATAACTAAAATACTTTTAATTATTGTTTTTATCATTAATGTGTAATTTTATGTGTTTTTCTTAGGAAAGTAAAAAATGCATAAATTTGTCATGTGAAAATATCAAAAATATTAAAATTGAAAACGTTTTCTGATATTTAAGGCTGTGCCTACTCAAATCAATGAAACTTATAATTTCAAAAACAGGATCTTCATTTCTTAAAACTATGTATTTAGAATATATTCCCGGGGTTCTTGATTCCGATTTTCTAGCACAGTTATTAACTACTTAAAAAAATGTTAATTACCATTTTTTTTTTGTTCCACAAGAGGCCCAATTACAGTGGTGAATTACAGCACGGAACCCCAGGCTTGAGAAAAATCACATTTAATTTTTGTGTTCTCACCGGGAATCGAGCCCGGAACCTTCCGCGTTAAGGTTAAGCGTCAAAACCACTACACTACGGAAGCCGATTTTTATATTAACTTTGTAAAGCGCCCTTGAGGTACTGTATTATAAAAAATGCGGTTTATAAGTTATTTATTAAAGTAATATAAATAAAATAATCGTAAAAAGAAAACAAATAAATATCTTGTTTTATTATCAAGAATGTTCACATGTTGATATTCTTACAGAAATGGAGATTTCTGTTTTTGTTAAGATTTGTCTCAAAACCCAACATTTATAAATAATTTTTAAAAAGTAACTGTA